>NC_052147.1:268448088-268684478 GCF_902713615.1 Scyliorhinus canicula
GTTTCGGAATTCTTTTTGTTCGCTTCACTGTGTGTGGTGAAGGCAGCTTTTTTCAAGGTTTTGTGCAAGTTGTTTTTCACTGTTGGTTTAAGTTCAGGCGTTTTTCTGTGTTCTGAGGCAAGAAAATTTGGTTTTACCACTTTAAGTGTCTTGTTTTCAATTTTCGGGCATTTCCCTTTTAAGTGGGCGTGGTCAGGATTCTCAGACGTCATGACGTCACGCGTAGGAACGACTTGCACATGCGCAAATCGGCTTTCTTTCCTTGTGCGGTTCGGTGTCCATTGCGCATGCGCGGCTTGCGCATGCGCATGACGGTCCGCGACGAAGACTTTTTTTGACTGCGCATGCGTGGCTTGTGCATGCGCATAACGATCGGCGCCGCGATCTTTTGTAAACTGCGCATGCGCGACTTCCGGTTTCGGCGCATGCGCGACTTCCGGTTTCGGCGCATGCGCGACTTCCGGTTCCGGCGCATGCGCGACTTCCGGTTCCGGCGCATGCGCAGACGTGATTTGTAGTTCTTTGCTTACCAGAGACTGCAAATGTGCTCCGACGCCATTTTATCGCGGATTTCAGCGTTTTTTCTTTCTAAAAGTTGTAAGTTACCTTTTCTTTCCGATCTGGACTGGATTTCAGCGTTTTGGCTTTGTGAAAAATTCATGTTATTTCTTCTTTTTGATCTGTACTGTGCATTCGCGATTTCCTGATCTTTTTGTGATTTTTTAAGTCTTGCATCACTCAGTCTCTGTGCAGGTTGGACTGTGAGCATGCCTTGCTGTTCAAATTTCTCACAGTACTCTTCAAATTTGTTTAGTAACGTTTGTAAGCTGTTCCTGTCTTCACCTTTTGAGTGTTTAAATCCATTATACACTTTCCTATTGACAGGCCCTTCGATGAGAATTGCTATTTTAATTTTGTCTGAGGCTTCTGCTACATCATTAGCTATGAGATAAAAATCGAACATTTGTTTAAACCTTTTCCAGACATTTCTTACATTACCAGTCGTGTCCAGCTGAGGTGGGTATCCATGCCACATCCTCGAATTAGCGATGTCTTCCCCAGTCAAATGTCCAGTAGGAGATTTCCATGCCATTTTGTGCTTTCTGTATCTGCAGCTGAGTTGTCCTGTAGTAAGCGTCCTGAAATCACTGCTGGTACCATGTGTTGTTCCTCGTGTCTTAATAAAGCTCGTAGTCTCAAGTGTGGAGAAGATGCTTTATTGTGAGTTCGTTCAGTTTCCAGAGCTCGACCTAGAACTACCTTCCAGTGCTAACTACCAGCTTTGCTTGCTGTGTGTCCTGCTTACCAGCCCGCCTGCTGTGAAGAGTGTGTCCTCACTTCCTGTCCTGATCTATTTATATGGCTCTCCCGTGCTCCCTCTAGTGGTCGCTCAGTTGTGTTGCATCTGGTTAACTTGTGATCACCACACACCTTTTACTGCATTCAAAGAAATATCTAACACAAGCAAACTATCGTGGTTATAATACCATGAGGTGACGTACCAAATGTCATATTTCCCAGATTTGGCAAAGCGAGCGTGTTGACACATGGCCAATGCTGTTCTTACTATTTCCCACTCTGGTGCTATCCATTTGTATCACTCTCCTTCACACCTTGCTGTACCTCTCCAGCGTTACCTCCTGATTCCCACACCTCCCGAGTTAGTCTAAACAGATCACCAAAAGCTTTAGCAAATCTTCCTGCAAGGAAATTAGTCAAGAGTCTCTTTAGGTGTAACTGGCCAGGCTTGTACAGATCCTGGGCGGGATTCTATCACCCCGGGGCCGTGCCGGAGAATAGCTGGGACTGCTGTGAATCGTGTCATGCCGCCCCGATGCCGGTCCGACAATTCTCCGGAGAGCGGAAAACCGGCGCCATTCACGACGGCACAGTCGGCGCGGCGCCGGACGGGGGCCACTCTCTGGGGCCTCCCCTGCGATTCTCGGTCCGGGATGAGCCCAGCAGCCACGCTAAAAAAGCCGTGTCCCGCCGGCGCTGTCCACACCTGCTCTTAGCCAGCGGGACTTTCGGTGTGGATGCATCTGGGGGCGGCCTGTTGAGGGGGAGGGGTGTCCGACCCCAGGGGGGGCCTCCGGTGTGGTTTGACGGGCGATCGGGGCCTACCGATCGGCGGGCCGGCCTCTCGGGCTGCAGGCCTGTTTTGTTCCACGCCGGCCCCTGTACAACCTGCGCACCGGGGCCGGCGTGGAAAAGGGAGCCACCGCGCATGCGCGGCAATTGCGCCGGTCCCACTACGCATATTTGCGTTGCCGGCGGTGCCACTGGGCATGCGCAGACCCTGCGGCACCCATCTGACACCGGGATCGGAAGCTGGAGTGGCATGGGTTGCTCCAGTGCTTTGCTGGCCCCCTGTAGGGGTCAGAATTCCTGCTCCTGAGGCCAAACTCGGCTCGGCTCCTCACTCGGCTAAATCGCTGGCTTTTAAAGCAGACCAAGCAGGCCAGCAGCACGGTTCGATTCCCGTACCAGCATCCCCAGACAGGCGCCGGAATGTGGCGACAAGGGGCTTTTCACAGTAACTTCATTGAAGCCTACTCGTGACAATAAGCGATTTTCATTTAATTTCATTTCACGTTGACGCCGTTGAGAAATGCGACAGCGTTTAAGACGGCGTCAACGCTTAACCTCAGGATCAGAGAATCCCGTACCCCCCCATCTTCCCCCAGACCTGGCCCCAGTGTCCCTGGAATCTAAATTCCTCCCCTCAGCACCATCATTCCAGCCACGCATTCATCTGCTTTATCCTCCTATTTCTATACTCATTTGCAGTGTTAGTAAAATATTACTGCTTTTGAGGTCCTGCCTGCTGATTTCCTACCCAGCTCCCTAAATTCTGACTGCATTCCTCTTTCTGCCTATGTCATTGGTGCTAATGCGGACCACAAGTGCTGGCTGTTCATTCTCCTAGCCCCCGCCCCTACCCCTTCAGTGTGCTTTGCAGTGACTCACCGATCCTGTGGTCTCCGCAGTGTTTGTAGCTCTGATTTACTCTCATTTTATTGTGTGTATTTCTGGGTGCCTCCATCTATTTGCATATCTACAGTCCGCTCCTCTCCTCTTTCTCCCACTCTGTCCTGACCTGCGTGTCTGTACCTGTCGTCTTTTTGCCCTGTGTGTACTTGCATAACTCACAATTTTAATTTATATTTCCAATCAGCGCATAATGATTCTGTGTTTCTAGGGATGTTGCCATGCTACTCTGTGATAATTCTTAAAATCCATGGTCGAACACCAGAATGCAACAAATTTTATAAAAACCATTTTCTCTAAAAAAATAGTCCGGCTCATTAAAGAGTCAACTGAAATGCAGATTCTTCAGGTGGAGTGGGACATCTTTGCCAAATGGGGAAATGCTGAGAAAATCAGAAGCACAAAGGGACTTGGGAGTCCTTGTTCAAGATTCTCTTAAGGTTAACGTGCAGATTCAGTCAGCAGTTAGGAAGGCAAACGCAATGTTCGCGTTCATGTTGAGAGGGCTAGAATACAAGAGCAGGGATGGACTTCTGAGGCTGTATATGGTCAGACCCCATTTGAAGTATTGTCAGCAGTTTTGGGCCCCGAACGGCAGCACAGTGGCGCAGTGGGTTAGCCCTGCGGCCTCACGGGTCCCAGGTTCGATCCCGGCTCTGGGTCACTGTCCATGTGGAGTTTGCAAATTCTCCCCGTATTTGCATGGGTTTCGACCCCACAACCCAAAAATGTGCAAGCTAGGTGGATTGGCCACACTAAATTGCCCCTTAATTGAATTGGGTACTCTAAAAAATGGGGGAAAAAAGTTTTTGGCCCCGCATCGAAGGAAGGCTGTGCTGGCCTTGGAAAGGGTCCAGAGGAGGTTCACAACAATGATCCCTGGAATAAATGATGTGGAGATGCCGGCGTTGGACAGGGGTGAGCACAGTAAGAAGTCTTACAACACCAGGTTAAAGTCCAACATGTTTGTTTCAAACACTAGCTTTCGGAGCACTGCTCCTTCCTCACCTGTTGTAAGACTTCCTACCCTGGAATAAAGAGCTTGTCGTACGAGCAACGGTTGCGGTCTCTGGGTCTGTACTCGTTGGAGTTTAGAAGGATGAGGGGCGATCTTATTGAAACTTTACAGGATACTGCGAGGCCTGGATAGAGTGGACTTGGAGAGGTTGTTTCCACCTGTAGGAAAAACAAGAACCAGAGGACACCATCTCAGACTAAAACAGAGATGAGGTGTTTTTTTGTGAGGGCCACGAAGAATCCAGCACGAGTTTTCAGGATACAAAGAAATAACATTTATTTACAAATTAACATTATATATACACAACAGCAGCAACAACTTCTCTTGCTGCCAAACTCCTCTCTCCCTGGTTCCAAATTGGCCAGCTCTATTTATGCAGGGAGTCTGCTAATGATTTCTCCGCCCCGCCCCCCCCTCATTGGGGAAGCTCATACTCCCACAGGATTGTGGGATTGTCATTAGTCCCCAGCCAATGGTAAGCAGGCAGGTTATAATGAGGAGGAATTTCTTCAGCCACAGGGTGGTGAATCTCTGGAACTCTTTGCCGCAGAAGGCTGTGGAGGCCAATTCACTGAGTATCTTTAAGACTAAGATAGATAGGTTCTTGATTAATAAGTGTACCGGGGGCTATGGGGAGAAGGCAGGAGAATGGTAATGAGAAAAACATCAGCCATGATTTAAGGCGGAGCAGATTTGATGAGCCAAGTGGCCTAATTCTGCTCCTATGTCTTATGGTCTGAGAAGTCTCAGCTTAATAGGCTCTCTTGAATAATAAATATTCATGGATACTCAAGGCTAGCTTTTCATCCACATCCACTGACGCATAGAATTGGATCAAGCTTTATTTTAAACTTGTCCTGTAAAATGTTTTGATCCATAATGTCTTTTCGATTTATATTTTTAAAAATAACAACTTCTATTTCAGGGCCTCCCCTTTTCCTCCAGTACACACCATTCATTGGAATGGGGTCACCTTCATTAATCTTTGAAGATCACCAATGTCCCCTCAACTCTACATTGAAAAAAAAAGACCAAAGCCAATCTATTCGGCACCCAACAGAATCTCTGCATCCAGATCTCCAGTTTGGTTTTGGTGTTCGTTCATCCAGAATCCAGAAATGTTCAATCTCAGTTCCCTGTTTCACTCTGAGCCCAGCTTTAAAGCCTATATCCAGTACATTATTGGGATTAGTAATATTCACACATGTGACATTGTCTGGTCTCAGCATTACATAGAACATACAGTGACGAAGGAGGCCATTCGGCCCATTGAGTCTGCACCGACCCACTTAAGCCCTCAGAGGCTGGTTAGCACACTGGGCTAAATCGCTGGCTTTTAAAGCAGACTAAGGCAGGCCAGCAGCACAGGTTCAATTCCCGTACCAGCCTCCCTGAACAGGTGCCGGAATGTGGTGACTAGGGGCTTTTCACAGTAATTTCATTGAAGCCTACTTGTGACAATAAGCGATTTTCATTTCAAGGGGCTGGTTTAGCACAGGGTTAAATAGCTGGCTTTTAAAGCAAACCACAGAAGGCTAGCAGCACGGGTTCAATTCCCGTACCAGCCTCCCCGAACAGGCACCGAAATGTAATGACTCGGGGCTTTTCACAGTAACTTCATTTGAAGCCTACTCGTGACAATAAGTGATTTTCATTTCATTTTTTTTCATTTTTTCATTTTTCACTTCCACCCAATCCCCGTAACCCAATAACCGCTCCTAACCTTTTTGGTCACTAAGGGCAATTTATCATGGTCAATCCACCTAACCTGCACCTCTTTGGACTGTGGGAGGAAACCAGAGCACCCGAAGGAAACCCACGCACACACGGGGAGAACGTGCAGACTCCGCACAGACAGTGACCCAGCAGGGAATCGAACCTGGAATCCTGGAGCTGTGAAGCCACAGTGCTATCCACTTGTGCTACCGTGCTGCCCATTGAACTTACTCCCAAAATTTCACCTTCAAGGTCAACATATCCAGTGGTCCTGGATTACATTCTGCACAAACTCCAGCCAATCCAATCTCCACATTCCCATCAAAACCCACTGTGGAACTTATTTCCCATTACCCATTCCTCACTTGGCTGTATCAAGTCCCCATTGCCTTTGCTTTGATTTCAAAATCCTTGTCCTCATTTGCAAATCACTTCAGACTTGCCCCTCTTTGCTCCTCTCCTAATGTGCTGGTTGTCATAATATACACATCAGTATATGATGGTGCAGAGACACACACTGACTGATTCACTGCAAGACCAATCAACACACACAACACAGGAGCCAATCACCAGTTAGGGCACGGTCACTATAAAACCAGAGGGCACTAGTTTTCCCGCTCATTCGGGATGCAGCCTCTGAGACAGACAGAGCCCGCAGTCAGTATCACAAACATTTACCATGTGTTAGCAGTATAGGCTGGTCAGGTTAGGCATAGGTCTTCAATCAATCTAACATAGTGTCGACCCACAGTGCAAGTATGTTCAACAGCTCTTAGTTAAATAAAATAGAGTTGTACTATTACAAATGTTGGTAGCCTGTCTATGGTACTGCTAAGGTAAACGCAGTCTCCACAGAGTACCCAACACGTCTCTGTTGTGTGTTTCCTGCTCCTGTGACTTGGGCATTCTTTGCATTCCTCCTCTTTCTGCTCCACATTTGGTCACAGTGCCTCAACCACCTTGGGTGATATTCTAGAAAGTTTCTGTCATCCTTGTCCTGGCAGTGTGTTCCTTTTCAGTATTGTTCCTTTTGGACTTCCCTCGTTCTCCATTCAATTTGTACCTTTACCTTGTACTTTTGTCTTCTCTAATTTATTCTCTCTATAAATATTTACAGTTTGAGATTTAACCAGAGATGCCTGGACACAAGCTGCAATATCACTGCATCTGGAGAAAATGAAAGCAACACAAGGAAAGCTGGCTGGCCAGCTTTTTCCTTCTGCTTCGGAATATTTATGGCACATGTTCTGATCACTTTGAAATTGTTTGCTGGTAAAATCTGCTCAGTTGTTGAAACAACACAGATAGAACAGCAAACGTCTTTATTAAAAACAAATGTGCAAAGAAAAAGGACAGGTTAACTGTCTGCAACTACTTTTTTCCTACCTACAGGTCAGGGGCATTGTGGACTTGTGGAAGATACTTGTCTGAACTGGATGCACTAAGGATTGAACTTAATTTGTTTTTAAAGAGGAGGTGTGTGGGGAAACAAGAACTCTTCAGTTTATGTCAAGGGAGGAATCCAACCACTTACCCAGACGGATGCGCTCAATTAAAAGTAAATTATTAAAAGAATTGATTGAAATACTCCACTGGGGGCTTCCTCTATCATTGTTGCACATCAGAGGCAAAACTGTTGTTCCCAATTGTGATCAAATGGGTCAGGAAACCAATCTGCACATTGCAAAGGGCAGTACAGAAACGATACAATTTGCCAGAAGCAGTGACGTGAATTGTTTATTTAAACTCTGCATATCATGGTTTTAAGTTTATGGCTGTTATATTTGCTCCTGTAACAATGGAAGGAAAGTCAAGCCTCACTGGTGAAAGCAAAATACAAATCGTTGTGAAGAAGCAGTATCGACCCAATGTTGTGATCTCAAATCTTTTGTGTTCAAAGATTAAACAGTCCACACACTGTTTTCTTCAGCCATTTCGTTGACTAATAAATAATGCAGGCACATTTTGAAAGGATAACTAACAGCAAAGTAGCACGGTTTCCCAATGCATCCTGTGTTGGATTATGTTTTTTATATTCAGTTTCACGGGACGTGGGCTTCGTCGGCTAGGCCAGCATTTGTTGTCCATCCCTAATTGTCCTTGAGAAGGTGGTGGTGAACTGACTTCTTGAACCGCTGCAGTCCAGTTGGTACACCCACTGTGCTGTCAGGGAGGAATTTCCAGGATTTTGACCCAGCGACAGTGAAAGAACGGCTATACATTTCCAAGTCAGGATGGTAAGTGACGAGGAGAGGAACCTCGAGGTGATGGGGTTCCCAGGTATCTGCAGCTCTTGTCCTTCTAGATGGTAGTGGTCATGGATGGAAGGTGCTGCCTAAGGAGTCCAATGAATTCCTGCAGTGCATCTTGTAGATGATACACACTGCTGCTAGTGTGCATTGGTGGTGGAGGGAGTGAATATTTGTGGAAGGGGTGTCAATTAAGCGGGTTGCTTTGTCTTGGATAGTGTCGAGCATCTTGGGTGTTGTTGGAGCTGAACTCATCCAGGCAAGTGAGGAGTATTCCATTACACTCCTGACTTGTGCCTTTAGGTGATGGGCTGGCTTTGGGGAGTCAGGAGTCGAGTTACTCGTTGCAGGATACCTAGCCTCTGACTTGCTCTGGTAGCCACAGTATATATATGGTTGGTGCAGTTCAGCTTCTAGTCAATGATAACCCCAGAATGTTGATAGGGGAGGGATTCAGTGATATCAATGCCATTGAATGTCAAGGAGGGATGGTTTGATGCTCACATTGGAGATGGTCATTGCCTGACACTTGTATTGTTCCTTGCCACTTGTCAATTCAAGCCCAGATATTGTCCAGGACTTGCCCGACGTCATTAAGTTATCCCCCTGCTGTCTCAGAACCTCAGCACTGCCTCTCTGAACTGAACAATATTATTTTCCAGTCCCGTATTGGCAAGCAACAAATAACTGATGTTAATCACCCGTGCTTGCTTACTCTATGCAAATATGCTGAACACAACAATGCAGGACGTATACAAATTTCAGATTGACCAACATACACTGGGGCACTGGCTGAGGCCAAAATTGCTCCTAATGTCAGTAAGGTTATTGTCAAGTAAAATTTAAGAATTCATGTCCAACATTATATAACTGTTAAACATGGTGACCTGGCTGTATTGAGAAACAAACCACTTCCCCATATTAAATAGATTATGGGTGGGATTTTCTGGTCACGCCCATCATGGGTTCAGACATTCCTGCCCGAGTCAATGGATCTTTCGCTGCTCCATCAATGATTCCTGTTCTATCTGGTCGAAGGGCAGCACGGTGGCGCAGTGGTAGCACTGCAGTCTCACGGCGCCGAGGTCCCAGGTTCGATCCTGGCTCTGGGTCACTGTCCGTGTAGAGTTTGCACATTCTCCCCGTGTTTGTGTGGGTTTTCGCCCCCACAACCCAAAAATGTGCAAGCTAGGTGGATTGGCCACGCTAAATTGCCCCTTAATTGGAAAGAATAATTGGAAAATTTTTATAAAAACAACAGTGACGAGACTTCAAAAATATCTCATTGGCTGAAAATTGTAACATCGCCCATCTCAGCTCATCCGTGCCTTTATTATCTCTCCATTTGGCTATTCCAATGGATTCCTGGCCTGCAGCCCAGATTTTGCCTTTCCCAAGGATGGGATCATCTTTCCTGTCCTTATTCTAACTTTCTCAAGCTCCATTCACCCATCACCTCTGCCCACACGGACCACAAATGGTTCCCAGTTCATTTTAAAATTCTCAAACTAGTTTTCAAATCCATCTAACAAATAGCACCTTCCTACAACCTATGCTGGTCTCCGCTCGCCTACAACCCCCCGAGCAGTTTTGGTCTCCACACTTAAGGAACGATATGCTTGCATTGGAGGCAGTACAGCGAAAGTTCATTTGATTGATCCCCAGGATGAGAGGGTTGCCCTATGATGAGGGGTTATGCAAATTGAGTCTATATTCTTTAGAGTTTAAAAGAACCAGAATGCCTACAGTACAAAAGGAGGCTATTTGGCCATTAAGTGTGCACTGATCCTCTGAAAGAGCACCCTATCTAGGCCCACTCCCCCCAATCTATTCTTGTAACAGCACCTAATCTGTCCATTTTGGGACACTAAGGGGAAATTTAATCATGTCTAACCCACCTAACCTGCATGCCTTTGGACTGTGGGAGTAAACCGCAGCACTCAGAGGAAACCCACGCAGACACAGGAAGAAAGTGCAAACTCCACACAGATAGTCACCCAAGGCCGAATTGAACCCGGATGAAAGGTAATCTCATTGAAACATGGAATATTCTGAAGGAGATTGACAGAGTAGACACTGAGGGGTTGTTTCCCTCTGGCCAGGGAATTTAGAACACCTGGGAACAATCTCAGGACTTTTCTAACATTCATTCATGGGATGGGGCATTGGTGGCTGGGCCAGCATTTATTGTCTTTGAACTGCGTAGCCATTTCAAAAGACATTTAAGAGTCAACCACATTGCTGTGGATCTGGAGTCACATGTAACTGCGTGGCCATTTCAAAAGATATTTAAGAGTCAACTCTTAAATGTGGATCTGGAGTCACATGTAGGCCAGACCAGGTAAGGATGGCAGATTTCTTTCTCTAAAGGACATTCGTGAACCAGATGGGTTTTTACAATAATCGACAATGGTTCCATTCCCAGAGCATTGCCCTGGGTTGCTAGTCCAGTGATAATACCACTACGCCACCACCTCCCAGTCAGGGCTCTGAGATGCGGAGACATTTATTTGCTTAAAAGGGTTGTGAATCCTTGGAATTCTCGACCCAAAGGAATTCTGGGTTTCCCATTATTGATTATATTTAAGGTTGGGATGGACAGATATTAGATTTTTAAATGAATCAAGAGATATTTGGAGCAGGCAGGGAAGGTGTTGAAGCCAAAAATCAATCAGGATCATATTGAATATCGGATCAGGCGTGACAGGCTGCATAGGCCATTCCTGTTACTATTTATTTTGTTTTATTATAATCTTTTTTAGTGTCACAAGTAGGCTTACATTATCACCACAATATAATTACTGTGAAAATCCCCTAGTCGCCACACTCTGGCGCCTGTTCAGGTACACTGAGGAAAGATTCAGAATGTCCAATTCACCTAACAAGCACGTCTTTTTGGAATTGTGGGAGGAAACTGGAGCACCCAGAGGAAACCCACGCAGACACGGGGAGAATGTGCAGACTCCACACTGACAGTGACCCAAGCCGGGAATCGAACCTGGGTCCCTGCTGTGTGATGCAGCCGTGCTAACCACTGTGATACCGTACCGTATATCTGTGACCCTGCGAATCTGGCCCCGTTGAGCATTCCCAATTTCAATCACGCCACCATTGGCGGCCGTGTATTCAGCCACCTAAGCCCTAAACTTTTGAAGTTCGTCCCTAAATCTCTCCACCTCTTGCTCCTTTTTTTAGATGCACCTTAAAACGTACAACTCAGACCAAACTTTTGTTTATCTGCCCCAATATCTCCTCCGTGTGAAGGTTTGAGTTAAAATGTTACTGTGAAATGTGGGATGTTTTATTACATTAAAGACACTGGGGTGGAATTTAATCCAGCCTTCTGCAGCACCAAAGGTGGTGAGCCTGCACATTAGTTCATGTGAGAGACCGCACTCAGGGATTCCATGGCGAGGGAAATGTTCCGTGAGAATTTGAAAATGAAAATGAAAATGAAAATCGCTTATTGTCACAAGTTGGCTTCAAATGAAGTTACTGTGAAAAGCCCCTAGTTGCCACATTCCAGCGCCTGTTCGGGGAGGCTGGTATGGAATTGAACTGTGCTGCTGGCCTGCCTTGATCTGCTTTAAAAGTCAGCTTTTAGCCGTGTACTAAACCAGCTAAACTAAACAAGGTTATCCATCCACTCCACTTATTGAATGTTTGTCTGCCGTTTCTGCAGATGAAGATTACCTGCAATGAAGAGAAAGTAAAAGGCCCTTTTCCAGATTTTGAGCAATCTCAGGGGAGAGCTACCAGCACTGTGCCTTCCCCAGCCTTCCAAACAGAGGTTAGGCTTTTACAGATCTGGCTGGAAACTGTGTTTAGCCTTTTGATCAGGAGATATTTTTGCAGGCTTCAGCCTTTTATATGACCATGGACTGAGTTGAGGTATTTGCTTTATCTTCCAGTGGAACTTCCGTGGGCTGCCTGGAAATCTTTTAAATCACTAGAGAGAGTAGAGAGAGACCCGACCTTACATGAGATGTATTTCAGGTCTAAGTAGAAAACTGAAAGCCAAATTGGAGCCTGACTTTCTGTTCCAGAAACTTCTGAATGGCTCCACCAATCACAATCAAAAACAAGGATTGTCACAGAGTCCTAGAAGAGCTGATTGGCTGCTTGCCAAGTCCATAAAAATGATATAATGGGCCAATCATGAATCAAGAAGTCTGCCTGGCCCGTCCAAACAGCAGCCGTGGTGGGGTTCAAAACCGGGGGCGGGATTCTGCATTTAGGGACTATGTCCCCATGCCCGCTGGAAGACGGGCGAGAATCATTTTGGGCTTTTTCCTCGAAGGTCCGGGGTGATTCTCCATTTTCCAGGGGGCGAGCAGAGCTCCGGCGTGCGTTCTGCAGCTCTGGGTGCCAGTGGAGCCCTGCTAGCCAGACCGCGCAGCCTTCCATGCACACGCCGGCTACAAGCGGGTCCGCGTATGTGAACAGCGGCCCACCTCGGCGTGGGCGTCGCTGACATGGTGAAGCCACACAGCGGGACCGGGCGAAGGTAGGTAGGTCACCCCCCATATCGCGATGGCCTTCTGGTTGATGGCTCCCAATCGTGGGCCTGGCCACCACTGAGGTCCCCCAGGAGTCAGATACCCTCCTGTCCCCCACCAAAACTGCCACCACGGGCGAGGGTCTGAGCACCCACCGAGTGGTACCACATGTAAACCACGCTGGCGGCAGTTCAGCCTTTCAACTGTGGAGAATCGCCACGGGGGCCTGTTCCAACAGTCCGCGACCAGCACTGTGTCGACGCACGCGTAGGACTGGCGGGTCCGCGGAGAATTGCGGAAGCGCCATCGTGCCGAACTTCCGGCTTGAACGACTATTCTCCGCCCCCATGCCAGGTGCAATTCCCATAATTATGTACTTTTAAAAACAGCAGCCAGCAAAAACAATCAGCAAAAAACAGCCAGCAAGACAGGGATTAAAAAGTACACAAGGATTAGACAAGGAGTTGCAAGGGTATCCTTGTAATTGTGATCTTTCCAATATTATTATCTGGCGTAATATACTTCATTTTTCATGTTTGAATAAAGGTTCGTCATTGGACTCGTGGATTTGTTTAGTGACCTTCTTCCATGGTTTCTTAAACATAAGTTAGGATCGATCAAGTTAGATTTCATGCTGGGATCTGACTTGTCCAGTATTAACCTCAGCTGGGATCACAAGAATGGAAGGACATTCCTCCTCTTCCAGCATTGCATCCAGTCTCGTAGATTTACCGCTTGGTTGCCGACCTATATCATAAACTGCACCCAGGCGTCTGTTGTCATTTTTCGTGGCTTCTTCTGGTTATCCAAAGGGAAATGTATCCTCCTTCCCTCATGCACTGCCTGAGGAAGGTCCATCAATGAAGCAGTGCTAAACTTCGGAAGTGTTCCTGCGAGCACTCTGTGACATCTCTCCGGTGATAAAGTTCAGCCCCACAATACGCCCTTCAGTCCCAGAAAGCTCCCTCTAGCTGGCAGAGATATTGGCTTCTTGGAAAATGTTTCCTCTTCTAATTCAACTCTTTCCGCAGCCACTCCAGCACCTACGTTCCCTGGCCTTTTATAGCGAGTTCTGGTATCGCTACCTTTTAAAAAGAAAAATGGCATCAACACCTGTGTCTGGTGCTCAGCGCCCGGCACATAAGAACATAAAAACATAAGAACTAGGAGCTGGAGTAAGCCATCTGGCCCCTCGAGCCTGCTCCGCCATTCAATGAGATCATGGCTGATCTTTTGTGGACTCAGCTCCATTTTCTGGCCCAAACACCATAACCCTTAATCCCTTTATTCTTCAAAAAACTATCTATCTTTATCTTGAAAACATTGAATAAAGGGGCCTCAAATGCTTCACTGGGCAGGGAATTCCATAGATTCACAACCCTTTGGGTGAAGATGTTCCTCCTAAACTCAGTCCTAAATCTACTTCCCCTTATTTTGAGGCTATGCCCCCTAGTTCTGCTTTCACCCGCCAGTGGAAACAAACTGCCTGCATCTATCCTATTCCCTTCATAATTTTATATATTTCTATAAGATCTCCCCGCATTCTTCTAAATTCCAACAAGTACAGTCCCAGTCTACTCAACCTCTCGTCATAATCCAACCCCATCAACTCTGGAATTAACCTAGTGAATCGCTTCTGCACACCCTCCAGTGCCAGTACATCCTTTCTCAGGTAAAGAGACCAAAACTGAATACAATACTCCAGGTGTGGCCTCACTAACACCTTATACAGTTGCAGCATAACCTCCCGAGTCTTAAACTCCATCCCTCTAGCAATGAAGGACAACATTCCATTTGCCTTCTTAATCACCTGTTGCACCTGTAAATCAACTTTTTGCTACTGATGCATTCAGACACCCAGGTCCCTCTGCACAGCAGCATGTTTTAATATTTTATAATTTAAATAACAATCCCTTTTCTATTATTATTCCTACCAAAATGGATAACCTCATATTTGTCAACATTATATTCCATCAGCCAGAACCTAGCCCATTCACTTCAACTATCCAAATCCCTCTGCAGACTTCCAGTATCCTCTGCACTTTTTGCTTTACCACTCATCTTAGAGTCGTCTGCAAACTTGGACACATTGCACTTGGTCCCCAACCCCAAATCATCTATGTAAATTGGGAACAATTGTGGGCCCAGCACGGATCCCTGAGGGACACTGATTGCCAACTAGAGAAACACCCATTAATCCCCAGTCTTTGCTTTCTATTAATTCACCAATCCTCGATCCATGCTACTATTTTACCCTTAACACCATGCATCTTTATTTTATGCAGCACCTTTTGTGTGGCACCTTGTCAAAAGCTTTCTGGAAATCCAGATATAACGCATCCAATGGCTCCCCATTGTCTACTGCATTGGTAATGTCCTCAAAAAATTCCACTAAATTAGTTAGGCATGACCTGCCTTTATGAACCCATGCTGCATCTGTCCAATGGGACAATTTCCATCCAGGTGCCTCGCTATTTCTTCCTTGATGATAGATTCCAGCATCTTTCCTACTACCAAAGTTAAGCTAACTGGCCTATAATTTCCTGCTCTCTGCCTACCTCCTTTTTTAAACAGTGGTGTCACGTTTGCTAATTTCCAATCCGCCGGGACCACCCCAGAGTCTAGTGAATTTTGGTAAATTATCACTCGTGCATTTGCAATTTCCCTAGCCATCTCTTTTAGCACTCTGGGATGCATTCCATCAGGGCCAGGAGACTTGTTTACCTTTCGCCCCATTAGCTTGCTCATCACTACCTCCTTAGTGAGAAAAATCGTTTCGAGGTCCTCACTTGTCATAGCCTCATTTCTGTCAGTCACTGGCATGTTATTTGTGTCTTCCACTGTGAAGTCCAAGCCAAAAAACCTGTTCAGTTCCTCAACCATTTCCTCATCTCTCATTATTAAATCTCCCTTCTCATCCTCTAAAGGACCAATATTCACCTGATCACTTGGGCCCCAGCTTATACAATATGGCGGTTTGCTCAGTTCCAGTCGGTAATGTGTATGTGCTTCCTGCCTCCCGCATTGGGACTTAAGAGGGTGTTTACCTGGAAAATGGCCATTGTGTGACCGAACGTCTTTAATGAATGGTTAGGATGTTGAATGTTAATAGATATTGTAAGAAGTCTTACAACACTAGGTTAAAGTCCAACAGGTTTGTTTCGAACACTAGCTTTCAGAGCACTGCTCCTTCCTCAGGTAAATGAAGAGGTATGTCATTCACCTGAGGAAGGGGCAGTGCTCCAAAAGCTAGTATTTGAAACAAACCTGTTGGACTTTAACCTGGTGTTGTAAGACTTCTTACTGTGCTCACCCCAGTCCCACGCCGGCATCGCCACATTATTAATAGATATTAACATCGGATGGGACACCCTAATTAAACCCGAGATAGAATGGAGGACAGGCTGCACCTCGGTTGCTTCATGTAGGGTAACTGATGTAAAGGTACATCAAGAAATTAAAACAGTGTGCAAGTCACACTCGCGTGTTTGCTGTCTACAGCTACATATGTAAATGTCTATAAACAGCACCAATGGTAAATGGTTACAAAGTAAAATCAATAGTAAGGATAGCTAACATAAAAACATAAGAACTAGGAGCAGGAGTAGGCCATCTGGCCCCTCGAGCCTGCTCCGCCATTCAATGAGATCATGGCTGATCTTTTGTGGACTCAGCTCCACTTTCCGGCCCGAACACCATAACCCTTAATCCCTTTATTCTTCAAAAAACTATCTATCTTTACCTTAAAAACATGTAATGAAGGAGCCTCAACTGCTTCACTGGGCAAGGAATTCCATAGATTCACAACCCTTTGGGTGAAGAAGTTCCTCCTAAACTCAGTCCTAAATCCACTTCCCCTTATTTTGAGGCTATGTCCCCTAGTTCTACTTTCACCCGCCAGTGGAAACAACCTGCCCGCATCTATCCTATCTATTCCCTTCATAATTTTAAATGTTTCTATAAGAACCCCCTCACCCTTCTAAATTCCAACGAGTACAGTCCCACTCTACTCAACATCTCCTCATAATCCATAATCTAACCCCTTCAGCCCTAACCTCAGGAAGAGTCTAATTTAGGAGCTTCGGCAATGTTAAAATGTAGGTTAAGCTGAGTGAAATTCACATTGATTATCAGGGTTCCTTGAATGAATATTTCATTTTCAAAAGCCATTACCTTTGATTTACTTTGCAGTTTTTTTAACAGTCTTTCCAATTCTCTGTTACAGATGATGCCATTTAATGGTTAAAAAAAAACGCTAGGTTACGGGTGATGCCTGTAGAATTTGTAATCCTTTCAGCACCTGCTAGTTGATACATTTATGACTTACTGAAGGTAGCAAAGCTCTTAAAATAACTGCAAATGTTCATATGCCATCAAGCATGTCAAGTATTTCTGTGTGAGAATCCAAGAACTCACTTAAAGAATGCCAAGTACATTTTATTGATGTTCCTGAGGCCTGAGCTACTTCTCCAGCTGGCAATAGAAACAGAAAATGCTGGAAATACTCAACTGGCCAGTTAGTAACTGTGGAGAGAAAACAGGCTGAAAATATTAGGCCGATGAACTTTCATTAGAACTGGTCAATGGAACAATGGATATGGTGATTTACAGCGAAATTTAATGAAAATCGTTCTCAGTATCATTTCGGGCAAGATTGGTGGGGTGTTTCCTGACAATCGTGCTGGCGAGATTGAAGCCCGTGTTTAACGGCACTTAGTGTTGGAAATTAGCCCCCAAGAAGATCTCGCCATTATTCGCTGTCTCGCCGTCTGATTCGCCAGACTTGTGCCTCAGGGTCTAGCTGCTAACAAGAGGAGCTGCTTTTAAACGCTCCCTCACCACTCACTCCCAGTCAACACACAAACATGGCAGCGTGCATACCTGCTCCTCACTTTGGGGATGTCGACCTGGCCGGGCTTCTGGACACTGTAGATGTGAGAGAGGACATCCTGTTCCACCAAAGGGGTTGGAGGGACAGCAGCAGGGTCACCGATACCACCTGGGAGGCAGTGGCAGTGGTAGCGGCCGTCAGTGCAGACAGCAAGACAAGGGGAATCGCCGTGCAATGTTGGAAGAAGACCAGCGACCTCCACCGAGTTGCAAGGGTAAGTTACCACCTCTCTCCTGGCATCAGTTCGCCAGCCAACCCTCAAATTCCTAACCCTTCACTCCCCTCCCCCACAAATCACTGGCTGACACCTCGCACCCTCCCCACATCCGATCTTCATGCAAACCCTGGCACCCACAAGCACGACCCCCTTAATGTCCAGTTGTGGTGCATACACATGCTACTTGCAACAGAACCCCCGATCTATCAACCGTGCAACTCACAATGCTCTCTCTCTCTGTCCCCGCAGGAAAACCTGGCCCATAATAGGCGTGGAAAGGGCCAAGATGGGCGGCGGAGTACAAGAGATCAGAGTCCTCACTCCTATAGGGAACAGACTCTGGAGGTCATGGACGAGGTTGACCGGGTAGAGAGCAGTTACTGACAGTGAGGTTTGGCCTGCACCACAGAGGTGAGAATCCATTTGTCCTCCAGCCAGATGTCCCGTCTCAAGTGATCCTTCCCTCTCACTGACCACATGTACGTTCTCTAGCAGGAGTCCATCTGATGGGGCCGGGCCATCCCGAGTCATCTGCACCCCTTGCTTCCCAAGAGACCATCTTGGAGGAGAGATTGGAGGAGCCCACCAGCGATACGTCACAGGCTATTACCCCCATCCTCCACCAGCACAGCGCCACAAACCTTATTGGGCGACATCACTGGACAGTCTTCTGGGATACAATCTGGTGAGCGCCATAAATTTGCTGATGCACATCAGGTGGAGGCAGGAATATCCAAGAGATATCGAAGTCAGAGGTCCGCTGGATTCCAGGACTCTGCTGAGTCCCAGTCAGATGTCGAGCCGCTGGACAAGGCTATCCCAAAGCTGATGCAGATGCTAGGAGACGGACGGGAGATTCAAGAGGGGATATCAGCAACACTCTGATGGACATATAGCCAATTGGAGGAGTCCCAAAGGCTATGGACACTGGAGATGATGCCGACAATGCGCGGCACCGAGGCCAACACCGCTCAGTGCCAACCGCAGTGGAAAACCTGCAGCGCAGCCTCATCATCTTGAATAGTGGTGTTCAAAGCATGGCTCAGTCTGACAACTATGGCTGAGGGCCTCAACATCATGTACCAGTCACTGAGATATGTGTTCCAGATGCAGATGGACATTGCTGAGGTATTCCAGAGCATGGATGAGTCGCAGAGGGCTCGACACCATGCTGCAGTTAATGGGGAGGTGCCAGGACGGTTGGAGCCAGATAATACAGAAGCCTCTGCAGCTCACTCCAGCTGTCTCTCTGTCCCAGGGAGACCCTGACTGCCCCACCAGCACCATCAGGGAGGACTAGAAACTGAAGACTAACCCGGTGCCTGCCACCAGGAGATGACGGTGGTCTCCAGTTCTGCCTTTCCTGACAACGGTGCATCGAAAGAGCAGCAGGCAGAACAGGATGGCATGGTGTCTCTTGTGACACTGGGTCCCTCTGGCTCCAGGCCCTCCAGAGGACATCTGCCAACGGCATCAAAGGCCACAGGGCACAAAAAGCAGCAGGCTGCCTCCACCTCTGATGTCCATCCTGGGGACAGATCTAGATGTAGCAGTAGACCACATACTGTCAAGAGGATTGAGGATCACTGATTGGGCAAGGGGGACTGGGGAATGGGGGAGGGGACACTATCTGTAGCTTGGGAAAATGGACATGTCAAATCATGCACTGTTAAAACATGCTACACCTGATACATGTGAAGCCTCTGTCGAGCTAATATTCACAGTGTGCCTGCCTGAACCCCCACACTCTGTTGCACTCCGCTCCCTCCACACACGTCCCCACCATGCACAATGGCCCAAGATCAATTTGTTATGGGCCAGGGCTTAGAGAACCCCAACGTGTATCATGGAGTTCACCTGACCCACAACGTTTAGTAGATTCTGGTATGGGGAGCACACAGCCCACTCTACAGGTGTGGTACAGCAGAAATGGAAAAGTATTTTTTAAGGCAAAACAATGTTTATTCTATGAACTCAAGTTAACCTTTTTAAAACATACAGTGAACATCTTAGCAACCATCAATTCAACTACAACCCCCAAAGAATACAACACTAAGTAATCCGTAAGCTGTCCTTTTAACATCCATAAGACTTAAAAAAGAACTTAAAACAGAAGCACATCAGGTTAAAGTCAGTACTGAGAGCAGTTATTCGTTTTAAATCACCAAAGGATCAATTTACATTCCTTAGATTACAGACAAAGATACCAATCCTCCTTCTGGCTGTGACTGCAGCTATCCAGCTCTGAAAACAAAACTAAAACACACCCTGCAGCAAACAGCCTAAAACAAAAGTAAAAAACCTTCAGACAGCCCAGCTCCACCCACACTCTGACATCACTGATAAATACCCATTTCTTAAAGGTACATTCCTAAAACACCCATTTTTAAAGGTATTTTGACATGACAAAATGCCCCCGATGCAGACCACATTCTCAGGAGAAAGAAGGGAGTAAAACTTTGGCATAAGCTGAGGAGCACATGAGCTAACCTCACAGCGAGTGATCATCACTCTTCCACCTAGTCCCATTCCTCCCCCTAATAACCCCCCTTTCCTCCACTCCTCTCCTTTTCCCCCACTCCTCTCCTTTTTCCCCACTCCTCTTCTTTCCCCCTCTCCCCCCCCCCCCCCCCCCCCCAATTTCCATCATTTCCATCACTTCCGCCTCCCATGAGTACCGCAGTCCCCCCTCCCAGGGTCTGTGTAACATCACCCCAGGGCGAAGGGAATGGGGGAAAGGAAGGTGGGTGGGAAGGAGGGAAAGCGGGGGAAGGGGGGATGGGGGTGAACTAACGGACAAAGCCTCGTCCTCTGAGAAGCGAGTGAGGATGGGGCCCTCCGTGGTCCTCCAGGCATACCAGACACTTGTCGCCGCCTGTTCTCCACTCGCTGTCTCCTCCTGTGGCTCCTGCCTTGGCTCTTCCACCATCCATTCCTGGTCCGCGTTTTCCTCCTCATCCTTCTCAGAGGAGGTTGCATGTCCCTTATTCTCCGCCCCGCGGTTGTGCCAGGTTGTGGAAGACGAAGCAGACTACTACAAAGCAGGAGACACTCTGGTGGGTGTACTGCAGTGCAGCTCCAGAGCGCACTTGGCATCGGAACTGCATTTAAAGCAGTTCCATGTACCACTCAGTGGGTGACATCATGGGCCTCGTTATATCGAGTCTCCGCCTCGGTCTCCGGCCTTTGCTCAGCCGTCATCAGCCAGGACCCCAGCGGCTATTGCTTATCCCCCAAGGGCCAACCCGCTATCCTGGGATGGTCCTCGAAGATCCCAGGAACTCCAAGTGTCCCAGGATGTAGGTGTCATGCATGCTCCCTGAGGAGCGTGCACACACTGTCCACCATCGCCTCGAAAGACCACCGAGGCTTGTGCACTTTGGGCGGTTGCCTGCGTCCCCCTCTGGGTTCCTCCTCATCTTGATAGGCGGCTGGGTCTTCAGTTTGTGACCGCCTCCCCTGCCCATGGGGTGCCGCCTCCAGCCTGCGTCGACAATGCTGCTTTCTGAGGCGTCTAACCTCCTGGGCTGTCACCAACACTGTGGGGGCATCCTCTGCAGGATCTACAACACCAGCCATTGTGGTCTCTGTATGGAATTGGAGAAGTGGAGAGCTGACCCTATGTTAGAGCTTCCACCCTGGGACCCTAAATCCCCCAGCCTCCCCCAGCCCTTATGTATCCCCTTTCCTCAGAGTGCCAGCCACTGAGTCAGTTGTGCTGGAATAGCTCGCTCTGCACCCTCACCCCCAGCCACAGTGGGAGCCCCTCGACACCAGACCCCAGATCCCTGCTGAAAACAATAGGGAGACCGTGCTCAGGTGCCCTCCCCTGATCCACACACTCACCATATTGTGGCGAGGATATCCCAGTGCTGAAGCCTAGCTCTTGAATGTTTGATTGTTGGCTCCTGGTTCTATGGTGTTGACGCCTCTAGAGATCAGGCAAACTGTTCAGGATTCAAGGTTTGTTTGAAATACGATACAATATTCAACGCCTGACACATGGCACGCATACCCATGAGAATCTACTTGAGAATATTTTGTTTATTAAACAGCCACCAGTAACAAAGATTTGAAAATCAACTATGTAACATTCCACATATCACACTAACCATTAATCGACCAGGAAACATCACCGTTCCATATTGGTACCAATACAAAGCTATATCAGCTCACTTTCACAAAACAACGAAACACAAGGTATCGCCCATCGCAGGTTGCTCAACAGAAATGGAGGATAAGTCTGAGAATGTGTTATTATGTCTAGAACTTTTTGTAGAAATGATCCGTCCATCAATATATCCCACATGTCAGTACCATTCCCCATCCAAGAGCCACAGCTGTGCAGACCGTCCTACGGCCATCCACGCCAATCGCGACCCTCATCCTGGAAACCCACACCCACAACCCCCTCATCTTGCCCCCACCCATTCAGACACCCCCGGACCCTCCCTTGTCTCCAGAACTGGCCAGGGGGCTCTGTCCCCTTAGACTCACTGATGCTCAGTGGAGACAGTGGTGCTCAGATCCTTCCTTTCTCTGGGTGGTCATGGTGCCCTGTTCCCAACTGCAATGTCACGCCTGGTGGGTGGGAAGATTCAACGAGGGCTGACGATGCGACATTAACCATGGCAAGTATATGATAATGGATTCAAATTCATGCAAATCAGGTTTGCGCCTTCCTGGGCATGAGCCTGATCATGTCATCGCAGAGGGCCCAGGACCATTTCATTCTGAAACGTCACTGGCACAAATCCCGGGCGCGATTCTCCGACCCCCACACCGGGTGGGAGAATCGCGGGGGTGCCGGGCGATTCCCGCCACGCCGCCCTGGCACCCGCACGCGATTCTCCCACATCCCCCAAAACGGTATGCCGCGTTTTACAACAGGCCGCTTGGAGAATCGCCGCTCGCCGTTTCTAACGGTTGAGCGGCGATTCTCCGGCCTGGATGGGCCGAGCGGCCTGCCCAATCTGACCGGATCACGCCGGCGCCAACCACACCTGGCGCCACACAACGGGCGGGTTTGACGCCAGCTTCCCCCTCCCCGACCGGGAACCGATTCTGGTCCCCGGTCGGGGCTAGCATGCCGCGGCCGTGAACTCCGGCATCGCGGGCTTAACGAATTTCGTTAAGCCCGCTTGCCAGAGTTTGCGACGGCTGACGGTTCACATGACGTCAGCCGCGCATGCGCAGATTGGAAGACTCCAACCCGCGTGCGCGGATGACGTGTGCGACTCCAACCCGCGCGTGCGCATGCGCGGGCCGGGATGCCCCTCAGCCGCCCCGCGAATTGATACAGCGGGGCGGCGGAAGGACAAAGAATGCGCGGGAATCGGACCCGCTGCCCGCGATCGGTGCCCACCGATCGCGGGCCCATGGCACCCTTGGCACGGCCGTGGTACAGCCGTGCCAATCGGTGCCATGGTTGCCAAGATCCAAACTTTACGGCCGTTTTTACGAACGGCCAGACCAGGTGTGTTTGCCGTTCGTAAAAACGGCCGGAAAGGGCTTGGAATTCGGCCCATCGGCCAGCTGAGAATCGCTGCTCGCCGTAAAAAAAACGGCGGCAGCGATTCGTGTCGGGAGTCGGGCGTGGGGGGGGGGGAGAATAGCGGGAGGGCGTCAGACTAGCGTGGCCGTAAAAATTTACGACCCCCGCTATTCTCCGCACATTTGTGAGTGCGGAGAATTGAGCCCAGGGTGCGAGGAGCAGCCTCCGACGCCGGAGTGAAACACTCCGGTTTTCACTCCGGCGTTGGCACTTAATCTCCCGTTGGGAGAATCGCACCCCCCGTTTTTTGCCTCTCACAAGACTTAGATGGGATGTGCGTCCGTGGCTAACGAACATGCTAAATCCCACCCATCATATTTCATTGCGCATCAGTAGATGGTTTTAGAGTGATTGTGTTTTTAATCAAACGTTTTTGCTTTTAATCTAATTGTTTATTGGTAGTGGAACAGTATCTGCTTATTTGCTGAAAAATTCATGCATCAATCTTATGTGGCTTGCAGTCAGTCACTTGTGGATAATCTCAGGAGCTGTGAATTGCTGCTGCCTGTGGTAGACAAGTTTGTATCAAGTTTGATACGTGAGGAATTTTCTGAACCAATGGGTGGTCCAGACTGTCACTGAGAACATTTGGCGTCCGGCCAAGAACTGAAAGGGAAAAGGTTTTAATTTTCAAAATGCTAAAGGGCGTGACTGAATGGCCTTACCACGGCCGACCCATTGACATGACGAGGCTGTTAAATTTCACGTGAGGCCTCTCGCGAGGTTTGCAATGCTTGGATCGCCTCGCGGGATCTCATTAGACTTGCGAGATGTCGAGATCTAGATCTCGCCCGCACTGGGCGTGATCCAGATTTACATATTTAAAAGAGCACTTAGGCTCACTCACGTTGGTGAGTGGACCAAGCATAACGGCACCTGGGGGGGGGGGGGGGGGGGGGTCCCTTGGAGGCCCCCGTGTGATCGGACGTTGGTTGGCTGCAGTCTCTATTAGTCCTGTCTGAGCCTTGACAGATTACAGTATACAAGAGCCTATCCAATGATCAGACAAACTGTGCTTTGTCTTTGCCTGAGATTCACACCTTCACATGTGCTTTGGAAATTATTGGATAGTTATCTCTTGGAAACAGAACATTTAGCTGTTTTTTTTCCCCAGAGCCTGAGGTTCTGAAGCTGAGTCTTCAGGCCCCCGTGGCCATCCAAACTAACTGATGCCAGACAATTTAGCAGAGTGGGACTAGAAATTGGAACATTATGACCTGTATGGCTTAAAAAGCATCTGAAACTCCTGGAATAATGTAATAAATAACACCTTGGCTGCCCTTCAGCACTTCCTCAGTAATGCACTGGAGCACTTTCATGTCTCGAGAGTAGAATTTCTGCTGGTGAAGTCAAAACCAAGGCAGAGAGTGCTTCTTTCTTGGGAGAGATTATTAACTTTGTTCAGTCTTATAGCTTTCTTCCCTTGACCAGTGTCCCAGCTATCCCCTATTTCTCCCTTTTGAATAAAAATGCACAACAATAAGTTAAACACAAATAAAAGGGGTGATAGCCCCCTGATGGGGCACTGTAACGAAATCTGAAGATCAGAAGGAAACTTAAAAAGTCAAACTGAAGTGTCATTCCTGGGGTGATCATGCATCCCAGCCCCCCAGAGCCCATAGATTGCACAAGTCCTGATATGGGGGTCTCTTATGAGGTCTGATTGAGGGGGGTGTCTTATGGAGGGGCCGGGGATGGATTAGGCAGGATTTCACAGACCTTTACAGTGCATAAAGAGGCCATTCGGCCCATCAAGCCTGCACCGGCCCTTGGAAAGAACATAGAACATAGAACAGTACAGCACAGAACAGGCCCTTCGGCCCTCGATGTTGTGCCGAGCAATGATCACCCCACTCAAACCCACGTATCCACCCCATACCCGTAACCCAACAACCCCCCCCCCCCCCTTACCTTTTAGGACACTACGGGCAATTTAGCATAGCCAATCCACCTAACCCGCACATCTTTGGACTGTGGGAGGAAACCGGAGCACCCGGAGGAAACCCACGCACACACGGGGAGGACGTGCAGACTCCGCACAGACAGTGACTTAAACCCACACCTCCACCCTTTCCATATAACCCCATAACCCAGCAACCCCACCAACATATTTTGGACACTAAGGGGTAATTTAGCATGGTCAATCCATCTAACCTGCACATTTTTGGACTGTGGGAAGAAACCGGAGCACCCGGAGGAAACCCACGCAAACCCTGGGAGAACGTGCAGACTCCGCACAGACAAGTGACCCAAGCCGGGAATCAAACCTGAGACCCTGGAGCTGTGAAGCATCAGTGCTAACCACTGTGCTTTGGAGGGTAGAGGGGGGCCTTCCGTAGGTCTTTGGGGGCATCTCCGTTATGCACTGATCCTCTTGACCCACCGCGGGGTCCACTGCATCAGGGTCATGCTTGAAAATACCTGAACCAATCCACGCCCAGGTGAATCTCAGCCGAGAGGCCTGGTGCATCATGGGGGCATGGAGAATCGGGCTTCCAGCCAGTTAATCGGATGCAGATGGGCTCAACGAGCATCGGAACGGCGCCAATCCCGTTCTTGCCTGCTGCTCGATTTCCTGCCAGATCGGGAACATTACTACCGGTGGCGGGTAACGCAGGATCCATCCCACGGACTCCCCCTGGGCCGCCGGAAGGGCATGAGGCCCGGGAGTCGTGAACCACTTTAACCTACGATTGCACTGCTGACTGCAACACCCTCTACACCCGGACCTTGACGGAAAAAGGGAGGACGCCCTTGTAGAGTACTGTCCATTCGGGACTCTCGCCTGCATTCTCCCCCCGGAGCCAGCTTTTTATATGTATTCAACATAATTAATTATACAATGTCCTTCACCTGTGTATTTTACAATGTAATTAACATACCATTAACACAATATGACCCCATAACCCTCAGGCTATAAAGGAAGTCAACTATGCAAACCATAGATTGCCATAAACTTCCATCGAGCTTCAAAATTCAACATAACTGCTTTCCCAATGACAGCAAATCACTCTGAAGGCACCTGCAACAGTTGCAAATCTTTATGTCAATGTACATGAAAGGTGCCTACAATACGCAGTGCAGTTAGCGCTGAGGAAGCTGAGAAGGACTGCACAGGAATTCTGGTGGATGAGGCCGGCCTGCTCGATCCACTTTTCTTGGTGATATTTGCTCAAGGAGGTGGAATAGGGGTAGTGTTGGCGTAGAGATGGGGTGGACCTTGTCCCAGTTAGGGAGGTTTTGCTAAAGTAAAATGTCTGAGTCTAATGCGGGTCCACCTGCTTGTGGCTCTCCACCTCCTTCAGCTCACTCGGGAATGTCAAGCCTAATTTGACTAGTTTGACTGAATGGAGAGCACTGTCGGCAGCATGGCAGCACAAGTGGCTAGCACTGTGGCTTCACAGTGCCAGGGTCCCAGGTTCGATTCCCCACTGGGTCACTGTCTGTGCGGAGTCTGCATGTTCTCCCCGTGTGTGCGTGGGTTTCCTCCGGGTGCTCTGGTTTCCTCCCACAGTCCGAAGAGGTGCAGGTTAGGTGGATTGACCATGATAAATTGCCCTTAGTGACCAAAAAGGTTAGGAGCGGTTATTGGGTTACGGGGATTGGGTGGAAGTGAAAAATGAAAAAATGAAAAAAAATGAAATGAAAATCACTTATTGTCACGAGTAGGCTTCAAATGAAGTTACTGTGAAAAGCCCCTAGTCATTACATTTCGGTGCCTGTTCGGGGAGGCTGGTACGGGAATTGAACCCGCGCTGCTAGCCTTCTGTGGTTTGCTTTAAAAGCCAGCTATTTAACCCTGTGCTAAACCAGCCCCTTGAAATGAAAATCGCTTATTGTCACAAGTAGGCGTCAATGAAGTTACTGTGAAAAGCCCCTAGTCACCACATTCCGGCACCTGTTCAGGGAGGCTGGTACGGGAATTGAACCTGTGCTGCTGGCCTGCCTTAGTCTGCTTTAAAAGCCAGTGATTTAGCCCAGTGTGCTAACCAGCCTCTGAGGGCTTAAGTGGGTCGGTGCAGACTCAATGGGCCGAATGGCCTCCTTCTTCACTGTATGTTCTATGTAATGCTGAGACCAGACAATGTCACATGTGTGAATATTACTAATCCCAATAATGTACTGGATATAGGCTTTAAAGCTGGGCTCAGAGTGAAACAGGGAACTGAGATTGAACATTTCTGGATTCTGGATGAACGAACACCAAAACCAAACTGGAGATCTGGATGCAGAGATTCTGTTGGGTGCCGAATAGATTGGCTTTGGTCTTTTTTTTTCAATGTAGAGTTGAGGGGACATTGGTGATCTTCAAAGATTAATGAAGGTGACCCCATTCCAATGAATGGTGTGTACTGGAGGAAAAGGGGAGGCCCTGAAATAGAAGTTGTTATTTTTAAAAATATAAATCGAAAAGACATTATGGATCAAAACATTTTACAGGACAAGTTTAAAATAAAGCTTGATCCAGGTTCGATTCCCGTCTTGGGTCACTGTCTGTGTGGAGTCTGCACGTTCTCCCCGTGTGTGCGTGGGTTTCCTCCGGGTGCTCCGGTTTCCTCCCACAGTCCAAAGACGTGCAGGTTAGGTGGATTGGCCATGCTAAACTGCCCTTCGCTTCCAAAACTGCTGGGTGGGGTTACTGGGTTCTGGAGATAGGGTGGAGGTATGGGCTTGGGAGGGTGCTCTTTCCAAGGGCCGGTGAAGTCTCGATGGGCCGAATGGCCTCCTTCTGCACTGTAAATTCTATGTTTCTATGATGTGTCAATTTACAATTTGGTTTGGGCCTTAGCGTGCACTCGGACCAGTCGCTTACGGCTTTCTCCCTTGTCCCTCTCGTTCTCTTTCCATGCCTTTGACCCTCCACTTCCCCCACCTTTTCCATTTTATCTTAGTCCCATGGCTCCCCCCCCCACTTTACTCTATTGGTATCTGGCTATGAACAGACCTTGGAACAAGTTGGTGAACGGTTTTCACATCCCGTGGAAGCCCTCTCCCGACGCTCAAATGGCAAATGTTATTTTCTCCAGCCTGAGAAATTCCACCAGGTCAGACAGCCAGCCTGCAGCTTTGGGTGGTGCTGCCAATTGCCAGCCGAGCAGGATTCTCCGGCAGATGATCAGGGAGGCATTGCCCCCCCCCGCCCCCCCCCCCCCGCCACATCCCTCCCGATGAAGAGTTCTGGCTGATCTGAAACTCTGAAGACCGCCACTTTTGGGCATGGGTCCAACGTCACTCCCACGACCTTGGACATCATCTCAGAGAAGGTTGTCGAGTACCCGACAAGTCTGGGGAAAGCCCAGAATACGTAGGTGTGGTTGGATGGGCCTTCCTAGCACAGTTCACAGTTGTCCTCCACCTCTGGAAAAAAGAACACTCATTCCAGTTCTGGTTAGGTGCGCTCTGTGCACTACCTTTCACTGCGTTAGGCTCAGCCCTGTACATGTTGAGGTGAAGTTTGCTCTGTGTAGTGTATTGATCCAGAGTCCTCCCGATATCTCTATGCCAAGTTTCTACTTCCATTTTTATCTTGTCTTGTCCAGAGGGAAAGTACCTCCTCCAACAGTCGCCCGTACAGGTCCGCCCAGTTTCCCTTCCCTAGGTCGCCCACATCCAGCAGTTCTTCTGCTAGTTAGTGTTCTGGTTTCCGGGGGTACGTTGTTGTTTCCTTATGGAGGAAGTTTTTGACCTGAATGTATCTTGGGTCATTTCTTCTTGTTAACTGGAACCTCTCCCTGAGTTTCCCCAGGGTTGTTACTCTATTGTCCTTGTGCATGTCCCTTTGTCCTGTCTCCATCTTTTGAAGGTGGCATCCATTATTGTGGGGGTGAACCTGTGGCTGTTGCAGATGGGGGCCACGGTGGATATCATGGTTAGGCCGAATCGTTGCCTCATTTGGTGCCACATCCTGAGTGTGGCTACTACCACTCGGCTCCTCGAGTGTTTGGTCAGGGGGGATGGGAGAGCGGCTGGAGCAAAGGTTCGGTGGGACGTCCCTATGCAAGGACACGCCTCCATCTTCACCCATTCTGCTCCCGGTTCCTTCACCCATTCTCTTACTCTTTCTGCAGTGGCCGCCCAGTGGGAGAACTGTAGGTTAGGGAGGGCCAGGCCTCCCACGTTTGTTTTCCTTTGTAGGACCTTCTTTTGGATCCTCGGCTTCTCCCCCCGCACAAACGCCGTGATTAGTTTGTTGACTGTGATTGGGAGGCAGCCTTTATGTCGCACTTATAACACATAAGTGTCCACACAGTCCCGGCGGACAATCGGCTGCTCTCCCCTTTTGAGGGGACAGCTGACTGGTGGTGATTTAACTTGAGGGTCACCACCTCAGGCGAGGGGCAAGGATAAGAAAGTGGAGCCTTCATGAATAACCTCAGCCGGTATGGGCATTGAAGCCGCACTGTTGGCACTGCCTCACATCGCAATCCATCTGTCCGCCAACAGGCACACCTTTAACATCGTATAACAACCAATGCAATGCACACCTGTGTCAGTGAACAACATTTTACACCAAGCCACATTCAAAGATATTAAGACCAGTGACCAAAAGCTTTGTCAAAAAGGCAGGCTTTAATAAGAGTAATAATAATCCTTATTATTGTCTTTAGGGAGTGTCTTCAAGGATGTGAAAAGTGGAAAGGTACATGGAGGGAAATTTCAGAACCAAAAGCCTTGACGGCTGAAGGAACAGTCTTCAACGGTAGAGAAATTCTGATTGAGGATGTGAAAAAATCAGGAATTCATGGAATGCAGAGAACTGGGAAGGATGTAGGCCTGTAGATGTTCACAAAGATAAACAGGGGAAAAGCCATGGAGGGATTTGAAAATAAAGATGAGAAACACAAGGCAGAATCTTCTTCAAGTGTCGGTCATTTTGTCTGCTGGCTGGAGAGCGCTGAGAGACCTGCACAGCCTCTTTTCGGAATGACCTGCCAATCCACAGGACAAACAGGCAGTGGGGAGACCAGTGGTGGGCCTTGCCCTGGCATCAAGAACCCCGGGGCTTCTGAGAGCAGCAGCCAGTCAGCTCTGTACTCCGCAGCGTGCTTGAGGAGGCCAGGGTCGCTGCCTGAAGGACATCACCCCCCCCCCAGCCCAAACACCACAGAATCTGAAGACTCAGGGTGTAGGTAAGTAATGTGGTGGGGGAGGGGGCAACGGATGTGGGAGGATCAGCAGCAAGGATGTTGGAACTGTGCGGCACTACCTCGCAAATGGAAAACAAACATTATCCGGAGGAACAGGAACGGGATTGGGAATGGGAATTAAAATGGGGCTGGCCTGCAAAGTGCCTGCGTGGAAAACGGGAGATGGTTAAGTGGCCGCAGTGCTGTTGTACTTTAAGCAGGTCATCCTCTTTCTGCATGTCTGTCTTCCTTTTCCTCCCCTCCTCCCTCTGATCTCTACCTTTTCTCAATGTTAGAAGGTTGCTTAATCCTGAAATTGAATGTCAGAAGTAGAAATATGTTTTACTCCTCACACTAGCCTCAATTATTTTGGCTGGCCAAAATCAATTGCTTACACCCGGAAAAAGAGGCGAGACATGAATTATTCTCGTTTGGTCTAGATTTGTTTCTTATCTTTTCAAGATAGGAATGCAGAAAAAAAAAAGACTGCACAGCAATGATAAATATTGTTACTCTTTGGCTGATGTTGTATTTGGGCCGGCCTGCTTTGTAACTGCTGCAAAATTATTCATTTCAATGCCAGTATCATAATAGAGAATTTCACATGCACATTTGAATGCCAGTCTCGCTATTCTTCAAAATAAATCTGTACTTCAAGTAAATAGAACAAACATGCTCGAAGATAAAAGCAAAAAACAGAAGATACTAGACAATCTCAGCAGGTCTGACAGCATCTGCGGAGAGAGAAGGGAGCTGACATTTTGTGCATGGAAGAGTCGTCCAGACTCAAACCGTCAGCTCCCTTCTCTTTCCACAGATGCTGTCAGACCTGCCAAGATTGTCCAGTATTTTCTGCTTTTGGAACAAATACACTCTCTTGCCACAGGAAAAAAAGATTGCTAAATACTCAGATGTTTTGTGTTTACTTGGCTAACACGGGAAATTAATACAGGTTCAAGAACTGTTCGGTGAATGTGGCTATGTCTGTGTATTTACATTGTGTATCTATCGTATGTCCTTTGTTTTTTCATGTATGGAACGTTCTGTTCTGTACGCAAGACAATACTTTTCACTGTACCTTGATACATGTGACAATAAATCTAAATCTAAATATTCCTGTTAAAATCGGGTTGTCAGTCAGAGCACATTGACAGAATTACTTTTCGACACAAGAAACCCTGTCACGTTTCAGGATTTTCACTGCTCCATGAAAGATTTCCAGCTCCTCCTTGATGCCATGCAAGAGATGGAGCAGGATTTCTCAAAACAATTTCCCAGCAACAACCTGGGAAACCTGTAACATCTAACATAAAATACATAGCAGTATTTATTTTCACTTGCGCTTTGCCTGTGGCGCCCTGAGCTTTCCTATACTTCTGGGTTAAGGTATTAGCTCTCTGGACAAGCTGATCAATTCATCCCAGTCCCCGACCTATCGGCTCCCAGTCCAGCAATTCAGAATTCCTGATTTCACATTCAAATCCCGCCATGGCTTCAGCCCTTCCAGCTTTGCCAATCTGAGTGATGAACCATCAATAATAGACGAAGCGAGTTATAGAACTAAATTGTGCCTTTAATACACTGAGATGTGTGCCTCCCTGCTGCTGATCCCTCACTGGGGGCAGGGCCACAGATCAGCCAACTATATACAGAGCCCGAGGGGCGGAGCCACAGGCAGAGCCAACAGAAGCAACAACAGTAAGTAACAATGGAACAAACAATAACAGTGAATATATATATATATACAGCAGTGACTAACAGTGGAACGTGGTTCACTACACTGAGATACCTATGCTTCCCCAGAACCTGCAGTTTTTTACTTGTTTTTGTCTTTTGTTTGTATCCTTGCATGAAACACGTGAGTCAATTTTAGGGAATCTGATGGGGTCAGGTGCCCAATTTTATTCCCTAGTGAATTAACTGCAGAGTGATATTATATGGAGTATAAAACTAGAATTCTATCCTATCTAGCAGGTTTCACAACCAGCCAGTGTTATATTCTTGTATTATTTCAATATCATACGTTCATGTGTATATATACAAAGGTATCCAGAGCATCACATCACTCATTACTGCACTGCACTCAGGGTGCCAAGTTTGACACCATCTACGATAAAGCAGCCCACTTGATTGGCACCCCATCCACAAACATTCACACCCTCCACCACCGACGAGTAGTGGCAGCCGTGTGTACCATCTACAAGATACAATGCAGAACTCACCAAGATACCTTAGACAGCACCTTCCAAACCCACGACCACTACCATCTAGAACAGTGGTTCTCAACCAGGGTCCACATGGGGGTCCATGTAACATTACTGGGGGTCCACACAAAAAAAATACCGAATTGGGGGTCCACGGTGATATTTTAGTGGTCCATAGAGCAATTCTACTTCAGAACAATTGTTATTGCTCAGAATCAAGTAGAAGAAAAAAATGTTTGTTTTCATGATGAATATTCACCTTTCTCTCTCTCTCTCTCTCTCTCTCGCACTGACAAAGGTCAAAGAGAGATTATAATCTATCTAATTTACCTTGAGGTAAATACCCACGGTTGACCTGACGCTTATGCCACGTTTCTCCTTGACAAGTTTAATGAATGATTTAACACAGTAATCACTAGAAACTATGTATATTTGATATGAATTGGTTATTTTTAGAGTAATTTAATTCAATTTAGTCAGTAACAAGTTTTTTTCATCACTTTTCATATTAGAATAAGTTTGGCAACGTACGAAAATACCGCTAATCCGTTTCCAACCCTCACGGTAAGGTAGATGGACTTTAGAATTAGTTTACCACGCATATAAGAAGCTTTTTTTTCTGTGGAATGGCTATGGGGGTCCACAAAAAAAAATTAAGAGGAAAAGGGGTCCATGGGTTAAAAAAGGTTGAGAACTCCTGATCTAGAAGGACAAGGGCAGCAGATACCTGGGAACACCATCACTTGGAATTCAGCCTCCAAGCCACTCACCACCCTGACATGGAAATATATCGCCGTTCCATCACTGTCACTGGGTCAAAACCTGGGAACTACCTCCCTGACAGCATTGCAGGTGTACCTATTTGATATGGATTGCAGCGGTTCAACAACGCAGCTCATCACCACCTTTTCAAGGGCAATTAGGAATGTGTAATAACTGTTTGCCTAGCCAGTGACGCCAAACTCCATTGAATGAATTTTTAAAAAGCAGCGATGCCTCAAGTGCACCGCACATGGTGAGATTCATGAAACACATTCAATGAAGGCTCCAGTTTTCTGTGCTTAAAAGTGTGATTATTTCAAACTTCAGGGAACCACAGACCTAACAGCAAGTTATGTTAAAATATTTTCTCATCCAATGTTACCTGAAATTTCCCTAAATGAACTTGACTCCGTTTTGTGTCTGGGTTGGTTAGCGATAAGGTTTGGCTTTTGCACATCTGCCTCGCTGGCAGGGATATGCTTTCTGGCAGATCAGAAAGTTGGCCACATGCTGCTATATTGCGGCCAGAACATCACAGGCAATGTCATCCTGAATTTCTGATGTGTTCTGCGAGACATTTTGCTGTCACCACCGTTTTACCACGGATAAACATTGAACATAATCACTGGGGCCACTGATTTTTGATGATTGACTGAGTTTAACTACATTTTTATTGCACTCGCCTTCTTTAGGTGTAAAATTGTCTCAAGGCACCTTTTAATGCAGAGGCAATCACTGAAAAATACAAGCAACTCGGGGTAGCTGAATTCATTTGAGAATTCCTTGATGTTATGCTGAATCCAGAGATGTGCAGTTCCAGCGTTAATGTTTGAACGGTGTGATAAGATTTTAAATTAGCAAATGATACGGCCAGGAAATTATGCATGCAATGTTATACAAATCCATATCATTTTTGTATCAAATGTGTTTTTCCACTATTATATGTAATGGGTTGCATCTGGTAAAATAACAAATAATTTCATACAAATTAATAAGAACCTCCCCACTAATGGCAGGGGAAGGGGCAGAGGTTGGATGATTGTTGGATGTGGATTGAAAGATATATATTGATGGAACCATCAATTCACCAGACACGTGCTTTCCGATATAGAAGAACATAGAACATAGAACAGTACAGCACAGAACAGGCCCTTCGGCCCTCGATGTTGTGCCGAGCCATGATCACCCTACCCAAACCCACGTATCTACCCCATACCCGTAACCCAACAACCCCCCTTAACCTTACTTTTTAGGACACTACGGGCAATTTAGCATAGCCAATCCACCTAACCCACACATCTTTGGACTGTGGGAGGAAACCGGAGCACCCGGAGGAAACCACGCACACACGGGGAGGACGTGCAGACTCCGCACAGACAGTGACCCAGCCGGGAATCGAACCTGGGACCCTGGAGCTGTGAAGCATTTATGCTAACCACTATGCTACCTTGCTGCCCCTGCTACCGTGCTGCCCCAGCTATGAATAGCGGTTTTAATCTACTTACTACAGAGCCAACCTGTTACCCGTTGATGAACTCTCGGTGAACTGCAGGCTGACTCTGGACAAGGGTATTTATACAGCAGCACAAGGGGGAGGAGTCGTGGGCAGAGCCAAGGGTGGAGCCCTGTACAAACTCCAGAGCATTCCCAGAGCTACACCCCCTAGTGGTCGGATAACGCTACTGCGCTTACAAAGATACAGTATGAATTACCAAGTTACATTCACCACATATATACATGTTTATTAGGGAGAGCATCACCAATTTTCTGTGCATGTGCCTTGCACCTTATTATTTTACAGTGATGGATGTTAGGGTTTTCAAGTCTCCTGCCATAGAGAGGGGGGACATTTAAGTAACAAATTTAAATCAGGCACCCACAGTACAATTTAATATTGACTGTAGTTGCACAGGTTTCCCACATTATCTTTGTAGCAGACTCCGTCCGACAGCTGCCCGAGACTATGGTGTTGCTCCAATTCTGGCCTCTTGCACATCCTTGATTTTAAATTTGTCCCACATCAGAACCCATTCCTTCAGAAGCCTCCGCCTTCAGCTTTGGAAATCTCTCTTGGATAACATTTACTTTTCAGTCAACATCGCAAAAGCCATTATCGCATTGTTTGTTTGCGGGAGCTTGCTGCGACAAATTGACTGCCGGGCTTCCTACATTACAACAGTAACTGCACTGCAAAAATACTTCATTTAGGGCACCCTGAGGTCATGAAAGGTACTAGATGAATACAACCCTTTCACATTTTTTTCCATCAATGTAGCTCTCCCTCCCTCCTTTGCTCCTGCAGCATTTTTTAGGATTTGGATTTGATTTAGTGTCGTGTGTACCGAGGTCCAGTGAAAAGTATTGTTCTGCGTACAATCCAGAGAGATCGTTCCATACATGAAAAACATAGGGCATACATAAATACACAATGTAAATTGAGAGGCATGGGTATAGGGTGAGCATATGGAGTGTAGTACTACTCAGTAGAGAGGAGGTGTGAGGAGAACAGTTCAGTCCATAAGAGGGTCATTCAGGAGTCTGGTAACAGCGGGGAAGAAGCTGCTTTTAAACCTGTTAGTGCATGTTCTCAGACTTTAGTATCTCCTGCTCAATGGAAGTTGGAAGAGGGAATAACCCGGGTGGGAGGGGATATGCGGTCCACTTTTCCAAAATCTGCGTGAGGTGTAGACAGAGTCAATGGATGGGAGGCAGGTTCATGTGATGGACTGGGCTGTGTTCACAACTCTGTGGTTTCTTACAGTCTTGGGTCGAGCAGTTGCCATACCAAGCTGTGATGCAGCTAGATAGGGTGCTTTCTATGGTGCATATGTAAAAATTGGTAAAAGTCAATGTGGTCATGCCGAATTTCCTTAGTTTCCGAAGGAAGTATAGGCCATGTTGTGCTTTCTTGGCCATAGCGTTGATGTGGGTGGACCAGGACAGATTGTTGGTGATGTGGACACTTAGGAATTTGAAGCTGTCAACCAACTCCACCTCGGCCCCGTTGATACGGACAAGGGTGTGTACAGTACTTTTCTTCCTGAAGTCCATGACCAGCTCTTTTGTTTTGCTGACATTGAGGGAGAGATTGTTGTTGTTACACCACTCTAGTAGGTTCTCTCTCTCCCTCCTGTACTCTCATCATTGTTCGAGACCCGACCCATGACTGTCATGTCATCAGTAAACCTGTAGTTGGAGTTGGAGCAAAATTTTGCCAGACAGTCGTGCAATGTTGTTTTTCTCTCCTAGAAAGGGGCAGCACGGTAGCATGGTGGTTAGCATAAATGCTTCACAGCTCCAGGGTCCCAGGTTCGATTCCCGGCTGGGTCACTGTCTGTGTGGAGTCTGCACATCCTCCCCCTGTGTGCGTGGGTTTCCTCCGGGTGCTCCGGTTTCCTCCCACAGTCCAAAGATGTGCGGGTTAGGTGGATTGGCCGTGCTAAATTGCCCGTAGTGTCCTAAAAAGTAAGGTTAAGGGGGGGGGTTGTTGGGTTACGGTATAGGGTGGATACGTGGGTTTGAGTAGGGTGATCATTGCTCGGCACAACATCGAGGGCCGAAGGGCCTGTTCTGTGCTGTACTGTTCTATGTACTCTATCTATGTATAGGGAGTATATACCCTTAGGGGCAACACGGTGGTGCAGTGGTTAGCATTGCTGCCTCACAGCGCCGAGGTCCCAGGTTCGATCCCGGCTCTGAGACACTGGAGTTTTCACATTCTCTCCGTGTTTGCGTGGGTTTTGCCCCCACAACCCAAAGATCTGCAGGGTAGGTGGATTAGCCACGCTAAATTGCCCCTCAATTGGAAAAAATGAATTGTGTACTCTAACTTTAAAAAAGAAAGTGCGCAGCCTTGCGGGGCTGCAGTATTGAGGACTATCGTGGAGGAGGTGTTGTTGTTTATCCTTCCTGATTGTGGTCTATGGGCCAGGAAGTCAAGTATCTATTTGCAGATGGAGGAGCCAAGTCCTTGGTTTTGAAATTTTAATATGAGCTTGGTTAGGATTATGGTGTTGAAAGCGGAGCTGTAGTCAATCAATAGGAGTCTGGCGTAGGATCCTTATTTTCGAGTTGCTCCAGGGCTGACTGGAGGGCCAGAATCTCTGCTGGGAACTGGTAGTTGGTGGAATGCGAATTGCAGTGCAGAACTGTATCCTATTTTATATTGCCTCCCTTTATTCGTCCCCAGTTCTGATGAAGGGTCATTGACCTGAGACATTCACCATGGGCGTGATTCTCCGCAAACCGGCGGTGCGGGCCGCTCCGGCGCCAAGGAGTGGCGTGAACTACTCCGGTGTTGGGCCGCCCCGAAGGTGGCGCAGAAGGGCTTGGCGCCATGCCAACTGGCGTTGTAGGGCTTCTGCTGGCCGGCGCGAGTTGGCGCATGCGCGGGAGCGCCAGCATGTGCTGGCGTCATCTTCTCCGCACCGGCCATGTCGGAGGTTGACAGCAGCCGGTGCGGAGGGAAATAGTGCCCCCACAGCAAAGGCCCGCCCGCAGATCGGTGGGCCCCGATCATGGGCCAGGCCACCGTATGGACACCCCTCAGGACCAGATCCCCCGCACCCCCCCCCCCCCCCCCCCCCCCCCCCCCCCCCCCCCCCCCCCGAGGACTCTGCAGGCCACCCGTGGAGCCAGGTCCCGTCGGTAAGAACCTTTTATGATTTACGCCAGCGGGATCCGCCGAAAATGGATGGCCACTCGGCCCATCGCAGGCCGGAGAATCGCCGGGAGGGGGGGGGCGCTGCCAGCAGCCGCCGACTGGCGGGCTGCGATTCCCGCCCCCGCCAAAACCCTGGCGGCGGAGAATTCGGCAGCCGGTGGAGGCGGGATTCACGCCGCCCCCCCCGGCGATTCTCCGACCTGGCGGGTGTCGGAGAATCCCGCCCTTTGTGTCTCGCCCCACAGATGCTGCCTCAACTGCTCAGTATTTCCAGCTGTTTTTATTTCAGATTTCCAGCAGCTGCAGTATTTTATATTGACCTTACCAGTGATGACATATTGTAGTCCCCTCCCATTTTACCTGTGCTTCATCAATTTCCCACTCTTCCTTCCTCAATGAACCAACAGATGACTATGGTTTTGTCTTCCAACCCAAATCCCCATCAGCAAATATGAGTTTGAGAGCTGAATGGTTTGTGTGTTAAGTTCCAGGGTCCAACGTAAGTAGCAAAACAACACAAAGCAAGAATTTGAATTGTTGAAATACAGACCACTCGGAGGGACATTTACCAGGTTGTTGGAGGTGGGGGAGAGAAACATTCACCGGGTTGGCTTGCTAATGATATTTTCCCACCTCCGTCAGATTTTTCCAGTGCTGACCTCAGTTTGGTGCCGGCAACCCATCCGGCAGCGGCAGAATGCCAACGAAAGAGGATAATTAGGCAACAAGCTGCAATCTTCCACAGTCTGGTGGCACGGCAGCACAGTGGTTAGCACTGTTGCCCCGCAGTGCTAGGGTCCCATGTTCGATTCCCGGCTTGAGTCACTGTCTGTGTGGAGTCTGCACGTTCTCCCCGTGTCTGCGTGGGTTTCCTCCGGGTGCTCCGGTTTCCTCCCACAAGTCCCGAAAGATGTGCTGTCAGGTGATTTGGACATTCTGAATTCTCCCTCTGTGTACCCGAACAGGTGCCGGAGTGTGGTGAATGGGGGGGCTTTTACAGGAACTTCATTACAGTGTTAATGTAAGCCTACTTGTGACCAATGAAGATTATTATTATTCGATAGATATGGCAATTGTCCCAGTGTCACCCTGGCTCTCTGATGCGTCAACAGCTTGGCGAATCAGGGCCAAAGGCTGCACAGAAGGAAATCATAGTGAATAAGAAATCACGTCTTTCTAATCTTCAATGGCAAAATTGCCTTTCACTGACAGAGACTTGCCATTGTGCAAGGGGGTCCTGGAGATTGATGTCTCCAATGCTGCTGGGAGGGATGCGCTGATTGCCACTACCATTAGACTGTTTGCTCCTCCATTGCGTCTCTCCACACCACTGAATGGAGTCATATGGGCAGTATTAAAGCTGCAGTGTGGGGCTGGGAGGGAGAGGGTTGTGTGGAGTGGGGTGGGGTGGTGGGTCAGCTCAACGTCTACCCTCGGAGTCCACATCGCCTCTTTTAGGGAAGGCCCACCTGAATTAAGTTCCATTCAGGCACTTAAATGGAAAGTGTCATGCTTTCCCCAAGTTCAAGGACCTCGGGGGAGGAAGTCCCATGTTCTGAGAGCTTATGGCTGGCAGCTCCATTGACTAACCGTGCCATTGGGGTGATGGCGGTTGCGGCCGGTATGACACTAACCCAACGCCATGTATCATCACCGGATCCCAGACCTTGAGATGAGGGATTGCAGGTGGCTGGGGGGTGGAGGGTGGGGGGGAGGAGGAATAAGATCGGCAGTAAGGGCAGAGGAGTGGCTCTCAGTGAGCTACCTCTAACAATACTGGGTCCCTTGAGCAGGCATTAACTGCCTTTGAAGGAGGGGCCCACACGGGAGACAGCAAGCAACCCAGCAAGGGATTACTCCTCATGCTCACCGCATGGCGAAGTGGTTAATGCTAATAGCAGCAGGATGAGGCCCTTACGTGAAAACTGATTGGCCACTCAAAGGTCTTAACTGGTGGTGGTGTGGAAAGACTGTCCAGAACGGACTAACCGGCGTACAGACAGCAAGCTGGTGGTGCTGCCATGTACGACCGTACCACCTGACTAAATGCTGTCCCACCACAAAACCTGCCATGGGAAAGGGTATTAAATTCCGACCAGTATAAAGTGCCACCTGTGCTAGCAATTGGGTGTGTTGACTAACCCTCTGTTCAGGCAGCCCGTCATCCCCAATTGGGCAACGATCCCCGAGGTGATTTCTTAATTGAGCACCTTTAGGAGGATTGTACCAGAAGGTGTACTGCTGTTGCGAATGAGGTCAGGAGCTGAAGATTTTCTGAGCCTGGAAATTTCTATCCCTCCTCTCTATCTTGTGAAAGAGGACCTGTGGCTCTTTTCATGTATCTGAAACAGCTTAAAGATTTGCCCTGAAGCCAGTCGGGTTATTGCTGTTTTCCTGTGGTTTGCCAGAGTTTCGCATTCACAGGCTCTGAAAGTATATCACTTATCAGAAAATGGCTTTGAGGCCTTTGGCAGTTCCATTATCCTTCATCTTGACTTGATGCTTGATGTGCCTCAGGGTTTCTATTCATGGCCTGCCAACCTTCCCCACGGATGTCATCACATTTACTGCACATGTTCTATTTTTTCTCCTGCTATCTGGTGAGAGAAAGAAAGGAATTGCTATTAAGAGAAACATTTATCCCAGCATGCATAAAATGAAAGAAGACGCTCGCTTACAATTATAATGCTGATGGCTCCATGTGAAATACCGTTTTAGGTTTTTATTTTTCCTGTCCCTTCCTCTGAGTGCCTGCCTTAAATTCAATAACTGCCTAGTGTGGCACAATGAAAATCAACAACTTGCCGTCTCTTCAAAGGCTCATTGGCCTGGCTCAATTCATCAGTTTAGAATAACACAGGGCAGCACGGTGGCCTAGTGGTTAGCACAACCGCCTCACGGCGCTGAGGTCCCAGGTTCGATCCCGGCTCTGGGTCACTGTCCGTGTGGAGTTTGCACATTCTCCCCGTGTCTGCGTGGGTTTCGCCCCCACAACCCAAAAATGTGCAGAGTAGGTGGATTGGACACGCTAAATTGCCCCTTAATTGGAAAAAATAATTGGGTAATCTAAATTTTTTAAAAAAGTTTAGAATAACACAACTTATTGTTGGGTGCAGTCCACTGCCAATTTCTGATATAAATCTGCGCACAGAAAGCTCCCATAATTTGATAATAACTAAGTCATACAAGCAAAAACTTAAGTGGGAGAATCCAGTTGAGAAGGTCATGCGATGCTGGTCCGAGGCAACGGAAGAATCTTAAGCGACTGCTTGGAGTCAGTGGACTGGTCCATATTCAACAACTCAGCGGCCAATCTAGATGAGTATGCCACCACTTCAACAAACTTCATTCAAAAAAATCAGTAAGTGTGTGGAACATTGCGTGCCAAAGAAGGTAGTACGTGCATTCCCAACCGGAAATCATGGTTTAACCGGGTGATGCACTCTCTACTGACGTCCAGGGGCGGGATTCTCCCCTACCCGGCGGGGCGGGGGTGGCGCCAGTGGCGCCAACCACTCCGGCGTCAGGCCTCCCCAAAGGTGCAGAATTCTCCGCACCTTTAGGGGCCAAGCCCTCACATTGAGGGGTTGGGCCCGCGCCGGAGTGGTTGGCACCACACTGACTGGCGCCCAAACCGGCTCCAGCGGCCTTTGACGCCCGCCGCCCGGCGCCAGGGCTGGCCAAAAGGCCTTTGCCAGTTCGCGCATGAGCTGGTGTGTCAGCTGTCGCTGACGTCACCACCGGCACATGTGCGCTGCGGGATTCTCCTCCGTCTCCGCCATGGTGGAGGCCGTGGCGGCGGCGGAAGAAAAAGAGTCCCCCCACGGCACTGGCCCGCCCGCTGATCGGTGGGCCCCGATCGTGGGCCTGGCCACCGTGGGGGCACCCCCCGGGGTCCGATCGCCCCACGCCCCCCCCAGGACCCCGGGGGCCCGCTCACGCCATCGATCCCGCCGCCACCAGAGGTGGTTCAAACCATGGCGGCAGGAGAAACCTTCCAGCGGCGGGACTTCGGCCCATCGCAGGCCGGAGAATTGCCGCAGGGGGCTCGCCAATCGGCGGGTGGTGTTTCCCGCCCCCGCCAATTCCCGGGTGGCGGAGAATTCCTGCCACAGCAGGGGCGGGATTTTCGGCGGCCCCGGGCGATTCTCCGACCCTGTGGGGGGGGGGGGGTCGGAGAATTTCGCCCCAGGTCTGAGGCGTTCAAGACAGGTGACCCTGACCAATGCAAGATATCCAGTTATGACCTCTGCGAAGCTATCAGGGAAGTCAAAGACAGTACCAGACTAAGCTAGAGTACCAGACTAGCAACACAGACTCTCGTCAGCAAGGCCTAAACAATATAACAAGCTACAAAGCAAAGCCGAGTAGAATTTATGGCAACAGAGCACCCCTCCCCAATGAACTCAATGCCTTCTCTGCTCATTTTGAGCATCAAGCTAACAAACCATTGTCAACTGCCCCAACAGCCTCGGTCACAACCATGCCTACTGTCACAACCTCCAAAGTCAGATCGGCCTTCTTGAAAATGAATCCATGGAAAGCAGCAGGTCCTGACGGAGTCCATGGTCGTGCACTCAGATCCTGAGCGGACCAACTGGCGGGTGTGTTCGCGGACATCTTCAACCTCTCCCTACTCTGTTCCGAGGTTCCCACCTGCTTCAAGAAGACCATTAATCCACCGGTACCAAAGAACCAGGCAACCTGTCAATGACTACCATCTGGTGACCTTGACATCTATCATTACGAAATACTTCGAGAGGTTGGTCATGAGGCATATCAACTCCATACTTCCAGACTGCCTTGATCCCTTGCAATTTGCATACCATCACAACCAAAGAACAAAGAACAATACAGCACAGGAACAGGCCCTTTGGCCCTCCAAGCCTGTACCGGTCATGTTACCAACCTTGGCCAAAACCCTCTGAACTTCCTTAAACAACAAAGAAAACTGGTCCAGAGCAGACACCATCTCCCTGGCCCTACACTCATCCCTGGAGCATCTCGACAACAAGGACTCTTACGTCAGACTCCTATTCATTTACTGCAGGCTAATGATCTGGCTTGTAATGCTGAACAAGGCAGCAGCGCGGGTTCAATTCCCATACCGGCCTCCCCGAACAGGTGCCGAAATGTGGTGACTAGGGGCTTTTCACAGTAACTTCATTGAAGCCTATTTGTGACAAGCGATTATTATTATTAACTCCGCCTTCTAAATGATAATCCCAGCCAAGCTCATATTCAAACTCCAAACATAAGACTTGGCTCCTCACTCTGCAACTGGATCCTTGATTCCTGACCCATAGACTACAATCAGTAAGGATAAACAACTATACTTCCTCCATGATAGTCCTCAATACCGGGGTCCCACAAGGCTGCGTACGAAGGCCCCTAAGATACTCCTTACACACACACACACATTTGTGTGGCAATATTCAGCTCCAACTCCATCTACAAATTTGCTGATGACACAGCCGTAGTGGGTCGGATCTCAAACAACGATGCGTCATAATGCAGCAAGGAGATAGAGAACCTAGTGGCATGGTGTAATGATAACAATCTCTCCCTCAATGTCAGCAAAACATATGCTGGTCATCGAGTTTAGGAAGCAAAGTGTCCTACATGCGTCTGTGTGCATCAATGGTGCCGAGGTGGAGATGGTTGACAGCATCAAATTCCAAGGTGTACACATCACCAACAATCTGTCCTGGTCCACCTACATCGACGCTACAACCAAGAAAGCACAACAGCACCTATACGTCTTCAGGAAACTAAGAAAATTCAGCATGCCCACATTGACTCTTCCCAATTTTTACAGATGCACGATAGAAAGGATCCTATCTAGCTGCATCACAGCTTGGTATGGAAACTGCTCGGCCCAAGACAGTAAGAAACGACAGAGTCGTGAACACAGCCCAGTCTATCACATGAATCTGCCTTCCATCTATTGACTCTATCTACACTTCCTGCTGCCTTGGAAAGCGGGGAGCATAATAAAAGACGACTCCCACATTGGTTATTCTCTCTTCTGACCTCGTCCATCTGGCAGGAGATACAAAAGTCTGAGAGCACGCACTAACAGGTTCAAAAACCGCTTCCTCCTGCTGTTACCAGACTCCTGAATGAACCTCTTATGGACTGAACTGATCTCTCTACGCATCACCTTTACTGTGGTCGCACTATACTCTGTATGCTTCACCTGATGTCTGTGTATCTATATTGCGTATTTGAAAAATGAAAATCACTTATTGTCACGAGTAGGCTTCAATGAAGTTACTGTGAAAAGCCCCTAGTCGCCACATTACGGCGCCTGTCCGGGGAGGCTGGTATGGGAATCGAACCGTGCTGCTGGCCTACTTGGTCTGCTTTAAAAGCCAGCGATTTAGCTGAGTGAGCTAAAGTGAGCATATTTATCCTATGTCCTATGTTTTTCATGTATGGAATAGTCTGCTTGGACTGTATGCAGAGCAATACTTTCACTTTACCTCAATGCACATGACAATAAATCTGAAACTCAATCAATTTTTAAAAATAAATTTAGAAAACCCAATATTTTTTTCCCAATTAAGGGGCAATTTAACATGGCCAATCCACCTAACCAGCACATCTTTGAGTTGTGGGGGCGAAATCCACACAGACATGGGGAGAATGTGCAAACTCCACACGGACAGTGACCCAGGGCCGGGATTCGAACCCGGGTCCTCAGTGTTGTCGAATCATATTTTTTTTAAAGTCCATAAGAGGTTGAAGGGCAGACCTGGGCCACATCACCAGAGAAAACCTTTGCTCTTCTTCGAGTAGTGCCACAGAATCTTTTATGCTCACTTACAAGGACAGGTTGGGATCTTGGTTAAACGTCTCTTCCGAAAAAGGGACCTCGAGCAGTGTCCTCTGTACCCATGTTGACGAGGCCGAAGCCTTAACATGGGGTTTCTATTGGTGTTTCTTCCTTCCTTTTGGCGAGGCAACTTTCCGCTGGTCAGCCGATCAAATGTTGAAATTTAGCCCAATGCATCTAATTATTTGGTTGGCACCGTAACAATTCCCATAAGAGATTGTGGGTAATGCTGGAGTACTTAACATAATCACATTCTGGGAGCAACGTCTCCAGAAGATTTGTTCCAGATCAAAGAGAACGTCAATTACCAGCATCTTCTTAAGACAGGAGTAGTGAAGTCTTTCTCCAATTATATATCAACTTGGTTAGATGGAACCTGGAGCACTGTGGGCAGTTTTGGTCCCCTCACCTCAGAAAGCATATTATTGCCAGAGAGAGTGCAAAGAAGGTTCATCAGATTTTTTTCGGGGAGGACGGAACTATCCTTTGAAGAAAGATTGGGCAAACTGGGCCTATATTTTCTAAGAATGTCGAAGAATGAGAGGTAATCTCATTGAAACCTGCAAAATACTTCAAGGAATAGACAGGGTTAATGCAGGTGAGATGTTTCCATTGGTTGGAGAGTCTGGATCCAGGGGGCACAATTTCAAAATAAGGGGGAAGCCACTTCGGACCTAGATGACGCAAAATTCCACTAGAACACACATGGAACATACAGTGCAGAAGGAGGCCATTCGGCCCATCGAGCCTGCACCAACCCACTTAAGCCCTCACTTCCATCCTGTCCCCGTAACCCAATAACACCTCCTAACCTTTTTCTTTGGTCACTAAGGGCAATTTATCATGGCCAATCCACCTAACCTGCACATCTTTGGACTGTGAGAGGAAACCGGAGCACCCAGAGGAAATCCACGCAGACGTGGGGAGAACGTGCAGACTACGCACAGACAGAGACTCAGCGGGGAATCGAACCTGGGACCCTGGCGCTGTGAAGTGTCATGTGAGAGTGACTTTAAGAATTGGATGTTTAAGCTATGTACCTTTAAGAAATGTAGTGATGTCAGAGTGTGGGTGGAGCTGGGCTTCAGCTCGGCCATTTTGAAGTTTTTAGTTTGAGTTTGAGAGAGCAGCTGGGAGTGTCTGTGTCTTTGCTGAGAGCTGCAGGAAGGAAAAGGGCTGGTCTGGTGACTACTGCAAATCCAAAGACTATACATATATTGAATGTTACCTGTCTTTTGGATGTTTGAAAGAACAGTTTGAAGGATTGGGTAGTGTTGTATTATTTTCGGGGTTATCTTTGAAGTAAGGGGTGTGAAGCGATCCAATGTTTATTTTAAAAGGTTAAATAGAGTTCATGGAATAAACATTTTGTTTTAAAAACCATGTGTTCATAATTGTAATACCACACCTAGGGAACAAGCCGTGTGCTTCAAAAGCAACAATCCATTAAGGGGGGGGGGGGGGTTGGTTAGACTCCATGATACATTTTGGGGTTCTGAAAACACCTCTCCCATAACAGAAGCTGTAGTACTACCCACTGCGCTACCGTGCTGCACATCCGAGGGTTGTGAATCTTCGGAATTCTCTGCTCCAGAGGGCTGTGGAAACCCAGTCATTGAGTATGTTTAAAGCAGAGATTTATACATTTTTGATTAACAATAGTGGAAAGGATTTTGGGGACAGTGAGTGTAAAAGGCAGTAAAGTGTCCAATCAACCATGTCTGTAGTAAATGACGGAGCAGGCTGAATGGCCTCCTCCCATGTGTAAATTCCTACCACGGAGCTTGGCGAAAAGTGTAATGATTCCAGTGTGACTCACATCCCCAAGTGAAAGTTGGAAAAGTGTTTTGAAATTGGAGTCTCACCATCTATGTTTTCCCAGTACTGATCCACATTGAGATTTACACTTGTCACAACAACAAAAACAAATTCCCCAGGACAGAGTTGAGAAGTTTGTTCTCTCAGGGGGTTGTGCAACTTTGGAACTCCCTGCCTCAGAAGTCTTTAGTAAGAAGTCTTACAACACCAGGTTAAAGTCCAACAGGTTGGTTTCAAACACTAGCTTTCGGAGCACTGCGCCTTCCTCAGGTGAGTTTCACCTGAGGAAGGAGCAGTGCTCCGAAAGCTAGTGTTTGAAACCAACCTGTTGGACTTTAACCTGGTGTTGTAAGACTTCTTACTGTGCTCACCCCAGTCCAATGCCAACATCTCCACATCAGAAGACTTTGGAAGTGGGATCACTGAATATTTTTATGGCACAGGTAGATAGATTCTTGTTGGGCGATCCAATCAAAGGTTATTGGAGGTAAATCAGGAATGTGGAACTCTACACAAACAGATCAGCCGTGATCTTATTGGATGGTGGAGCAGGCTCGAGGGGTCAAATGGCCTGATCCTGCTCCTATTTCATACGTTCACGATAGTGCGGCCATTTGGCCCTACAGGTCTGCATTCTAAACACAATCCAAGTTAATCCAACTTTCCTGCTCTTCCACCATACGCTTGCATTGCTTTTCCTCAAACATTTATCCACTTCCCTTTTAAAAGCTACTGTTGAATTGATATCCCTCACCCTAATTGGATAGTACAAAGTCGAGCAACTCATTGCATCAAAATAATCTTTCCTCATGTCGTCTCTGGTCCAATCAATTTAAATCTGTGCCCTCTTATTATGAATACTCCAGCCAATGGAAACAGTTGCCCTTCACAAACTCTACCTGAACCCTTCAATTAACTTAATTCAGCTCTGGTAAATCTCATCTTAGGCTTCACTGCTCTTAAGGAAAAAAAACACGGCACCGGTATTTCCAAGTAACTGAAATCCCGCATCCCTGGAAGAATTCTGGTAAGTCACATTATACTTCACATTATAGGTGAACATTAAGTCACAATATATTTCAAAATACATGAAATGAAAATCGCTTATTGTCACGAGTAGGCTTCAATGAAGTTACTGTGAAAAGCCCCTAGTTGCCACATTCCAGCGCCTGCTCGGGGAGGCTGGTACAGGAATTGAACCATGTTGCTGGCCTGCCTTGGTCTGCTTTTAAAAGCCAGCGATTTAGCCCAGTGTGCTAAACCAGCCCCTAGTGTGCTAAACCAGCAGCATGTCATGGAACATGCTACTGTAGTGCTCATGATGAACTTACATGAACAACTTACGAGGCCATGCGATTACTCCATTGTCAGTTATGTAACTAACATTATAAATCCTGCACTTTGGTAATTATCAGAACTGACAATAACCAAGGAAACCAATACATTGTTTTAAAATCCAAACTTCTACATTTAATATCCTTCAGGGCAAGAAGCCAGTCACTATCGTCCAGCTGGCCTGCAATTAACTGAGGCAGTATCATGTAGTTGACTCATAACACCCTTAGTATAGTGAGGGATGGTGAATAAATGCACTGATATCCATGCCTAAAATGTATATAATATATATAATGGTGTCACCAGGGGGTGTGTGCGGAAGGATGGTAGATCTGTCTGGACTGTGTGCAGAACAATACTTTTCACTGTGTCTCGGGACATGTGACAATAAATCACATCAAATCTGATTCTCCAGGCCAACCAGATTGTCCAGCAGCTCCCGAGGTGGGACATCTTCCCGAGTGAGGGACGAAAGACCTGCCTGCAGGCAATTGCCGCTTGTTGGATCATTAGGGGTAATAGATATAGGACAGAGGTCAGAGGTGGGTTTTTTACGCAAAGAGTGGTGAGGCCGTGGAATGCCCGACCTGCAACAGTAGTGAACTCGCCAACATTGGGGGCATTTAAAAATTTATTGGATAAGCATATGGATGATAAGGGCATAGTGTAGGTTAGATGGCCTTTAGTTTTTTCCATGTCGGTGCAACATCGAGGGCCGAAGGGCCTGTACTGCGCTGTATCCAGCAGAGGGCAGCAGAGCAGAGCTACTGATCAGCTGTTCTGGGGGAATTTGCATACGTGCAGTGCGGTCAGCCTAAGTTGAAGGTGGTTTGTGGAGGGGCTGTTGGCAAGTGACAGTTAAACCCGAAACACTTCGTGAGTGTTTCCCACCCTACCTCCTCCTCTAACCAACCCCCCCACCCCACGGTGGTTGGGAAGCGGGAGCAGGGACCTGTCGTGAAGGTGAGTGAGTGCCTTTAAATTTGCTTAACTTTCAGCGGGAGCAGGGTTTGAGGTAATATCAGGTAAGCTCTTCCTTTCTTTTTCTTTTTCTTGTTTTTTATTAATCTAGAGGTGATATCAGGGAAGGCAGTACAATGCTCCTCCTGCAGAATGTTTGAGGTGAGGGACGCCGTCAGTGTCCCTGCTGATTTCATCTGTGGGAAGTGCACCCAACTCCAGCTCCTCAAAAACCGTGTTAGGGACCTGGAGCTTGAGCTGGATGAACTTCGGATCATTCGGGAGGCAGAGGGGGTCATAGATAGGAGCTTCAGGGAAGTAGTTACACCAAAGACTGGAGATAGATGGGTAACTGTAAGAGGGACTGGGAAGAAGCAGTCAGTGCAGGGACCCCCTGCGGTCGTTCCCCTGAGTAACAAGTATACCGTTTTGGATACTTGTGGGGGGGACGACTTACCAGGGGTAAGCCATGGGGTACGGGCCTCTGGCACGGAGTCTGTCCCTGTTGCTCAGAAGGGAAGGGGGGAAAGGAGTAGAACATTAGTAATTGGGGACTCAATAGTCAGGGGCACAGATAGGAGATTTTGTGGGAGCGAGAGAGACTCACGTTTGGTATGTTGCCTCCCAGGTGCAAGGGTACGTGATGTCTCGGATCGTGTTTTCCGGGTCCTTAAGGGGGAGGGGGAGCAGCCCCAAGTCGTAGTCCACATTGGCACTAACGACATAGGTAGGAAAGGGGACAAGGATGTCAGGCAGGCCTTTAGGGAGCTAGGATGGAAGCTCAGAGCGAGAACAAACAGAGTTGTTATCTCTGGGTTGTTGCCCGTGCCACGTGATAGTGAGATGAGGAATAGGGAGAGAGAGCAATTAAACACGTGGCTACAGGGATGGTGCAGGCGGGAGGGATTCAGATTTCTGGATAACTGGGGCTCTTTCTGGGGAAGGTGGGACCTCTATAGACAGGATGGTCTACATCTGAACCTGAGGGGCACCAGTATCCTGGGGGGGAGATTTGTTAGTGCTCTTTGGGGGGGTTTAAACTAATTCAGCAGGGGCATGGGAACCTGGATTGTAGTTTTGGGGTACGGGAGATTGAGAGTATAGAGGTCAGGAGCACAGATTTGACTTCGCAGGAGGGTGCCAGTGTTCAGGTAGGTGGTTTGAAGTGTGTCTACTTCAATGCCAGGAGTATACGAAATAAGGTAGGGGAACTGGCAGCATGGGTTGGTACCTGGGACTTCGACGTTGTGGCCATTTCAAAGACATGGATAGAGCAGGGACAGGAATGGTTGTTGCAGGTTCCGGGGTTTAGGTGTTTTAGTAAGCTCAGAGAAGGGGGCAAAAGAGGGGGAGGTGTGGCGCTGCTAGTCAAGGACAGTATTACGGTGGCGGAAAGGATGCTAGATGGGGACTCTTCTTCTGAGGTAGTATGGGCTGAGGTTAGAAACAGGAAAGGAGAGGTCACCCTGTTGGGAGTTTTCTATAGGCCACCTAATAGTTCTAGGGATGTAGAGGAAAGGATGGCGAAGATGATTCTGGAAAAGAGCGAAAGTAACAGGGTAGTTGTTATGGGAGACTTTAACTTTCCAAATATTGACTGGAAAAGATATAGTTCGAGTACATTAGATGGGTCGTTCTTTGTACAATGTGTACAGGAGGGTTTCCTGACACAATATGTTGACAGGCCAACAAGAGGCGAGGCCACATTGGATTTGGTTTTGGGTAATGAACCAGGCCAGGTGTTAGACCTGGAGGTAGGTGAGCACTTTGGAAACAGTGACCACAATTCGGTGACCTTTACGTTAGTGATGGAAAGGGATAAGTATACCCCGCAGGGCAAGAGTTATAGCTGGGGGAAGGGCAATTATGATGCCATTAGACATGACTTAGGATGTGTTGGTTGGAGAAGTAGGCTGCAAGGGTTGGGCACACTGGATATGTGGAGCTTGTTCAAGGAACAGCTATTGCGTGTTCTTGATCAGTACGTACCAGTCAGACAGGGAGGAAAGGGGTCGAGCGAGGGAACCGTGGTTTACCAAAGAAGTGGAATCTCTTGTTAAGAGGAAGAAGGAGGCCTATGTGAAGATGAGGCATGAAGTTTCAGTTGGGGCGCTTGATAGTTACAAGGAAGCGAGGAAGGATCTAAAGAGAGAGCTGAGACGAGCAAGGAGGGGACATGAGAAGTCTTTGGCAGGTAGGATCAAGGAAAACCCAAAAGCTTTCTATAGGTATGTCAGGAATAAAAGAATGACTAGGGTAAGAGTAGGGCCAGTCAAGGACAGTGGTGGGAAGTTGTGTGTGGAGGCTGAGGAGATAAGCGAGATACTAAATGAATACTTTTCGTCAGTATTCACTCAAGAAAAAGATAATATTGTGGAGGAGAATGCTGAGACCCAGGCTATTAGAATAGATGGCATTGAGGTGCGTAGGGAAGAAGTGTTGGCAATTCTGGACAAGGTGAAAATAGATAAGTCCCCGGGGCCGGATGGGATTTATCCTAGGATTCTCTGGGAAGCCAGGGAAGAGATTGCTGAGCCTTTGGCTTTGATTTTTAGGTCATCATTGGCTACAGGAATAGTGCCAGAGGACTGGAGGATAGCAAATGTGGTCCCTTTGTTTAAGAAGGGGAGTAGAGATAACCCCGGTAACTATAGGCCGGTGAGCCTAACGTCTGTGGTGGGTAAGGTCTTGGAGAGGATTATAAAAGATACGATTTATAATCATCTAGATAGGAATAATATGATTAGGGATAGTCAGCATGGTTTTGTGAAGGGTAGGTCATGCCTCACAAACCTTATCGAGTTCTTTGAGAAGGTGACTGAACAGGTAGACGAGGGTAGAGCAGTTGATGTGGTGTATATGGATTTCAGTAAAGCGTTTGATAAGGTTCCCCACGGTCGGCTATTGCAGAAAATACGGAGGCTGGGGATTGAGGGTGATTTAGAGATGTGGATCAGAAATTGGCTAGTTGAAAGAAGACAAAGAGTGGTAGTTGATGGGAAATGTTCAGAATGGAGTTCAGTTACGAGTGGCGTACCACAAGGATCTGTTCTGGGGCCGTTGCTGTTTGTCATTTTTATAAATGACCTAGAGGAGGGCGCAGAAGGATGGGTGAGTAAATTTGCAGACGACACTAAAGTCGGTGGAGTTGTAGACAGTGCGGAAGGATGTTGCAGGTTACAGAGGGACATAGATAAGCTGCAGACCTGGGCTGAGAGGTGGCAAATGGAGTTTAATGTGGAGAAGTGTGAGGTGATTCACTTTGGAAAGAATAACAGGAATGCGGAATATTTGGCTAATGGTAAAATTCTTGGTAGTGTGGATGAGCAGAGGGATCTTGGTGTCCATGTACATAGATCCCTGAAAGTTGCCACCCAGGTTGATAGGGTTGTGAAGAAGGCCTATGGTGTGTTGGCCTTTATTGGTAGAGGGATTGAGTTCCGGAGCCATGAGGTCATGTTGCAGTTGTACAAAACTCTAGTACGGCCGCATTTGGAGTATTGCGTACAGTTCTGGTCGCCTCATTATAGGAAGGACGTGGAAGCTTTGGAACGGGTGCAGAGGAGATTTACCAGGATGTTGCCTGGTATGGAGGGAAAATCTTATGAGGAAAGGCTGATGGACTTGAGGTTGTTTTCTTTAGAGAGAAGAAGGTTAAGAGGTAACTTAATAGAGGCATACAAAATGATCAGAGGGTTAGATAGGGTGGACAGCGAGAGCCTTCTCCCGCGGATGGAGGTGGCTAGCACTAGGGGACATAGCCTTAAATTGAGGGGTAATAGATATAGGACAGAGGTCAGAGGTGGGTTTTTTACGCAAAGAGTGGTGAGGCCGTGGAATGCCCTACCTGCAACAGTAGTGAACTCGCCAACATTGAGGGCATTAAAAAATTTGTTGGATAAGCATATGGATGATAAGGGCATAGTGTAGGTTAGATGGCCTTTAGTTTTTTTTTTCCATGTCGGTGCAACATCGAGGGCCGAAGGGCCTGTACTGCGCTGTATCGTTCTATGTTCTATGTTCTATGTATCGTTCTATGTTCTATGTTCTATGTTCTATTAAATGGCTGCGGGGCAGGCACTTTGGATGGTGGGAAGGAAACCCCCACCATCCCAGAAACAGGGACTGGGGGTGGGGGGGGGGGGGGGGGGGGGCGGGGGGGGGGGGGGGGGGGGTGGGGGGGGGGGGGGCGGGGGGGGTGGGGGGGGGGGGCGGGGGGGGGGGGTGGGGGGGGGGATATATCAGGCTTTTTCTTGTCGTTTTTCATTCTGTCTTACAAAGGTTTGAAAAGGACGTTGTACTCTTTGCTGAAATCAATTCTACAAAATCAGAGAGCAGAAGCAGTCGGTCATTTACAATCATCTGGAAGTGCAGCAACACTCTGGAGTTTTTGGTGTTGGAGCATTTCCAGCTCTATGCCAAGAACATCGATGTTGCTACATGTGCACCTCAACCTTCCTGCGAGGTCATTTCAGATGACATTTGATCACGTGACCTGTGATGTTTGATTGCGTGACCTTTGATATTTTTGGCAATTTTCAAATATTATTCCATCGGCACACTCCTGGTGGCGTGGTCTGCACCAGTGGTGTTGACCTACCTTTTACTCCAAATGGACTTGTGGAGTCGGCCAGGTTTTCATGTTCTGAATAGAAGATCGTGCACACATTCGTTGGTTATTGTATATGTCAAATTGCCATTGGAATGTCTCTTTTTGTTTTTCATCGCTATCTGTTCCAACAGTCAACCATCTTCTGTTCTTCACCCGTTTTAACATCTTACTCTTTTTTTTTATTTTTATAAATTTAGAGTGCCCAATTATTTTTTTTCCAATTAAGGGGTAATTTAGCGTGGCCAATCCACCTACCCTGCACAAAGATGGGCTGTGGGGGTGAAACCCATGCAGACACGGGAAGAATGTGCAAACTCCACACGAACAGTGACCCAGATTACCGGGTTCGAACCTGGGACCTCGACGCCATGAGGTAGCTGTGCTAACCATCACCGTGCTGCCCAACTCACCCTACAACTTTCCTTGTACATGCGGTGCCTGTTTTTCCAGATGCCTTCCTTTCTCTAACTCTGTATCTTGTGTTTCATCTGCAAAATCTTCATGTCCTGATGAGGGGCTGTGCCTGAAAGATTGATATTTTCCTATCTTTACAAATGCTGTCTGACGAGCTGAGGTTTGAGGGCTTCCTCTTGCTTTTTTTCGAAGATTTCCAGAGTTTGCAGTAACTTATTATCTTCATAATTTCGGCGAGGGAATGGTCAAGCCATAAATCAGGCTCCACAAGGAGTCGGTGGAAGTAGTCAGTATTTTTTACATACAAACGCCAGTCAGACTTCTTTCAAAATATTACATTTTGGGACACTAGGCATGAGTCATTTGTAACGTGAGGTGACAAGTGGGGAGAGAAAAGGTTGCTTTAGATTAGAACTGCCACAGTTCCCAAAGCTCTCCACGACTGCTCATGTCATGTCTGGGCCTGTTGAAAACTAATTGGGATATTGATGGCCGTGATTAGTACAATTGATCTACTCCACTATCATCGCATCATGTGAAAAACAGCAGATTAGAAGGCAAACTAACTGGACCTTGGCCGCGTTTGTTTAACTATGTTCAGTTGCCGAAAAGGAAACTTGGAATTGAAAATCAGGAGTATCGAGAATAAAAATATTGAAATGTTTCAGTCACGCTTGACTCTCACAGAAAATCTAACTCCTCTTTAAATTAAAAGCATTGAAAATTGGATCATGCAGCACAAAGCATCATCAAGCCAGCTTATTGTGTTCACTACTTGTGGAGAAGTGCTCAATTTTGAAAAGCAAGAAGCACATTTGATGTATATTTTGGAGGTGGTAGAGGCGGGCACGATAGTGTCATTTAAGATGTGTCTAGACAGATACATGAATGGGCAGGGAACAGAGGGATACAGATCCTTAGAAAATAGGCGAAAGTTTTAGATAGAGGATCTGGATCGGCGCAGGCTTGGAGGGCCGAAGGGCCTGTTCCTGTGCTGTAATTTCTTTTTGTTCTTTATTCTAAAATGCTGCCCTGGAATATCTGCTGGTGGTACTCCCTTCATCACTTACACAATGTGGGTATAGCTGGCCAATATTTTTACCCATCCAGAATTGTCCTTGTGAAGGTTGTGGTGAGTTGATTTCCTGACAATTGAGTTATTTCAGAAGGCAATTAAAAATCAGGCACATTTCTGTGGGCCTGGAATTACATATGGACCACACTAGGCAAGGATGGCAGATTACCCTTCCTTTTTTTAATGTAAGTTTAGAATACTCAATTCATTTTTTCCAATTAAGGGGCAATTTAGTGTGCGTCACCCTCACCCCCTCTGGGGGACTCCCGGAACCTGGAACATCATAATTGAAGGTTGTTTTATTGTTCTGCCTGCGTAGATAGTTCAGGCAGTGCCCTACTCGGCCCCCCCTCCACCAACACGCCGACTCCCTCCCTCCCCACCACCCTCCTTTCCCCTCTCTCCCCACCACCCCCTTCCTTTCTCTTCTGTTGGGACAGAGGCAAGGTTATCTGGTCTCTCCAGTGCAAAGTTTAGTGCTTGTACCATTTGTTTTTTGTAAAAACGTGTTATGAACTGTTTTAATAATCAGAGTATCCACCTACCCCCCTCCCCGTACATTGGTACTGAGGGGAGGGTACCCTATTTCTCCAACACTAAATTAGTGTTTGTACCATTTGGCCTTGTATATTTTTTACTGATTTAATAAAAAGATATGGCCAATCCACCTACCCTGCACATCTTTGGGTTGTGGGGGCGAAACCCTAACAAACACGGGGAGAATATGCAAACTCCACATGCACAGTGACCTAGAGCCAGGATTGAACCTAGGACCTCGGCACCGTGATGCAGTAGCTAACCACTGTGCCACCGTGTTGCCTGCAGATTACCTTTCCTAAAGGACGTTAGCGAACAGGGTAAGTTTTTACGACAAGCCAGTAATTTCATGATCGCAATTGCTGATGATAGATTTCTATTTAATCAGATTTCCCAGATGCCATGGTTGCAATCGAGCTCATGAGCCGAATTTTAATGCGGATGTGGGCGCTGGTTTCATTCATATTTTCCTCCGCTTTCTGGAACTGGTGACATTTTTGTACGCCTGTTTTGGGGGTAGGGAACACTCATCCATCCATGCAAACAACAGGTTCCCCTGTGTTTGAGGGGGCTGAAAACTGCATTTCCTAACTTTTGCGTGTTTAGCAAACCGAATCAATGAATGTAATAATATGTATAATCGAAAGAGAGGTTAACAAGGTGATGTTCACGTATCTCAACACTAGACGGCATCATTGAGTAGTCTTATAAAAGGCTGCGTCACTAAGCATTCTGGGAGAAGCTTATGGAGAAGGATAGTGCGAGGTTGAGGGAGAGTGTTGGCTATATTAGAGAGACATAATAGATTACTGTAACATAGATTCAATACTGTTATTTTGTCAGCCATTACTCAGTAGAGTGTGGGAGCCATTTAAAGTAGTGTAAAATAAACTAGCTTTGTATTAAATACACAGCTTGATTTTCTTTGTAAACACGACGACTTTTAGCTATCTTAGAGAACTATGCAGGGAACATCACAATGTACATGTCCTCTGTGGAGCCGTGAAAAAAACTCACCAGGTCAGGAAGGTCAAGGCCGTGAGTCAAGTTCCGTAACTTTCCCGATTATTTTTCTGCAGCTATTAAACCAGTGAACTGCTGCCTGCAAGTTGAGTGTCTGGCAGGCAATGGAGAATGGAAGGACAATTCTCCTAAAGATAAACCTGACACATCAGACTCCAGCAAGAAGGAGCTCTGTCTTCAAGCTCAGTCTCCTCAGGATTAAGGAAAGCAATTTTAAAATCCAGTATCCAGAGTGGGAGCAGCACCATCTCACCTGCAGTATAAAGGTGCACAGACGGATCAGCAGCCTGAAATGCCTCACTTGCACCCCGTACAATTCCAAGGCAGGAGGCACCATCATGCTCCAGATGATTTTCTCGTTTTCTTAAGTTCAGAGACAAGGAATTATGGCTGGCATAACACCTCTCAAGATTTTTAGACACAGCAGCTTCAACTAAATCATCTGGTCATCCCTCAGGTGAGGAATTTAAGAGAAATGTAAGAAACTGAGAAGTAATTCCTTCTTGATTTGCTCACTGAGAGTCTTCTTGCTGATACACGTCGGGCGGGATTCTCCGTCGCCGGGATCGGGAAATGCGCTTGAGTGGATAATTGGTTCAGACGCCAAAATCGTGATTGGCGCCGGTTGCACGCTAAATTGCAATTCTCCGTCCCCTCGACCATGGCGTAAATGCATTCCAGAACGCACGTATAATAAACGCCGTTGACACATCATTAACAGGCCTGACCCAATATTCTCCGGGGGCGATTCTCCGCCTCCACCGGGGTGAATTCCCGATGGCGCAGTTCATTTGTGCTTTTAAAAGCCGTGACACTGGCGCCATGGCTGATGAGCGAGAGAGAGGAGATAGGACATGGAGAGGCACGACTGTTGGCTGCCACGCCATACACTGGCCGGGCTGGTTGGAGGGGAAGGGTGGGGAGGGCTTTGCCAGAGCTGAGGGTGAGGGAGTGGTGATGGGGAACAGGCCGTTGCTGCCGTTGCTGCAGCCTGCAAGGCAGTCATCTTACTGCACACCCCACAGACCACCCATCTTGGCCCCTGGTTCGGCAGAGTGACACCTGCCATATGGGTGCCACATCCTACTGCACCCTTGCACACCAGCTCCCACCCTAATACCCCCACACCTGACCCTCCACCCCCAAAACCCCTGCATCACAACCTCCACGATAATCCCCCCCCACCCCAACTGGCCGCCACGCGCCATGCTAAGATGTCGGCCTTTCACCCCCTGCAGACAATGGATATTGGAATTCAACCAGCAATGGTGGCCTTAATCTTAGTCACCACAGCCCTGGGGTATCCTTTGTGGCTGTACCAGCTGGAGATTCTTGAGGAGGAGGAAGCTGCAGCAGTGGACATGCAGCAGCTGAACAGGTGGCAGCCGCTCAGAATGGAGAGCCGGCCGCTCAATAGGCCGAGAAGGCGGTGCAGAGGAGGCACGACACGAGGCCTTGTGTGTACCGGCAGCGCACGTCCCTCGAAGACCTGCCGGACCAGGCATGCTGTCAAAGAGTCCAACTGAGCAGGAGGACCATGTGGCATATCTGCAGGATCATGTTGCACCTGTCACCACGAGGGTATGGGGGAGGACACTTGCTCCCGGTGGCCGTCAAGATGTCGGTCGCCCTGAACCTTTTCACCACAGGGACCTGTCTGGGACCTCACAGACCCCGATGCACAGGTGCATTTGTGCTGTCATGGAGACCCTTTATGACCGTTCTGCAGAATATAAAATATTCAATGTGGACCGAGCCCACCAGGATGCCCAGGCAGTGGAGTTCGCTGCCATCGCCGAATGCCCAGAGATCAGGGAGTGATCACCGGGATGCATTGTCCCCTATGAGCGGGCCAGTCTTCACAAACCGAAAAGGGTACCACTTGATGAATGTGCAACTGGTGTGTGACCATGAACTGCACATCATGCACATCTGTGCCCAATATCCGAGCAGTGTGCACGACGCATTCACCCTGGCACACTCGGCGATTCCTGAGACCTTCAAGCTGCACCCCTTTGGTGAGGGTTGGCTCTTGGGCGACAGGGGTTATCCACTGCGGTTGTGGCTAATGACACCTATCTGAAGGTCACAGACCGACGCAGGGACTTGCTACTGAGACGCCCATGCTGCGATCAGGGGCATGATCGAGCGGTGCGTCGGCCTCCTGAAGGTGAGATTTAGGTGCCTGGGGAGTCTCCATCTGGTGGTCGCTGCGCCCTCCACAACATCGCGCAGACAAGGGGCGACGTGCTGGGGGAGGGGATAAATGCCAGGCCTCATCCGATGAGGAGTGTGCGGGGGGAGGGCGAGAATGGGCAGGATATGGGCCCCGGCAGGAACAGGAGGCTGCACAACAGGTGCGCCTGAGCTGACATGCACGGGACGCTCTAATCGCCTCCAGCGGTCCTGTCCAGCGGCACAGACACACTGTCTCCCACCACCCCCCCGCCTCATCTGTCAAACCACCCCCACCCATGACCACACTCCCTGTGGAAGCCCCCCTCCTTCCCCATCCCACCCCCCGCAACCTCCTCCGTGTTTCCTACCTGCCTCACTATGGGTTGGGGTCCTCGATTGGCAGTACCAATGGGTCTGGTCCATGGGATAGAGGACGATGATGGCCCGCTCCGCAATAAGCTCTGGTGCTCCCATCATTTGACAATGTCTGACTCCTGCCCAGGGTAGCACCTTGCACCATCCACCTGGGTGATCCCTGCATGCGAGCTGGCGACTCTATCACACGGTCCTTTCGGAGGCAGAGGTGGGGGCAGTGGTGGTAGTGATGGGGGGGTGTTTGGGGTGGAGAGGGATGGTTGTGAGGCAGGGTACTGGCACGGTGAGCAATTTCTGAAATGGAGACCCTGGCCCGAGTCAACTCCCAATGTCCACCGATCTCCCACCCCCCCCTTCCACCCAACCCCGACCCCCACCCTCGGTGCCCCCTGTCGCCAGCCCAGCCCATCCCTCACACACCTCTGACAGAGCACCGAGACGGCTTGCAACATTGAGAAAAGTTGATAATTTCTGTACAGGTTTCTGCCCTAGCTCCTAACGCTGTACTGTGTGTTGACACGTGGCAACATAACTTTCTGACCTTACGGGTCTTGACACTCTGTCTGGGTAATCTCCCAGGCAGTAAATCAGGTGGCCTGCTGCAGTTCCCACCCGTGACATGGGTCCTCTTTGGCAGTGTGCTCTGGAGCAACCTGGTCAGGATGGGCCCGGCAATCGTCCAGATTTCCCAGATGGCATGGTGCCACCCTATTCTTCCCATTGCCCATCAGCTGCACCAGGAACCAGGAGGGGGGGGGGGGAGTCCGAGGCGCTGTGACGTTCTGTCCCGTCTCCTGCGGGAGTCACTGGCATGAGCCCCATCGCCTCCTCCTCCCTCATTGTGCCCGATGGCCCCGAGCTATTCCTTGGGACAGGGGTGCGATTGGAGATAACCTCTGAGGCTCCCCTGCCACCTGGCATTGCCAGTCCTGGAGGCCCGCTCTCCTCTCCACATGGGTCTCAATGCTCACGGCCATTGAGCACAGAGAGTGGGCCACCTCACTCTCGATTGTGCCTAATCACCCAGTGACTGTTCCACCTCCCTCTGTGATTGGCTCAGGTTGGCCAATGCTCGGGCAGTGCCACCGATGCCCTCAGCCATGACCCACCGTGACTGGGCCAAGATCTGGAGTGCCGCTACAGTGGTACATGGCTGCCTGTGACAGGGCAGCCTTATCCTGGGCCCTGGCCAACACCCACATAGATTGCCGCAGGCGTGTTAGCCTCTTCACTAACAGTGAGCTTTGCGCACAAGCAGAGGGAGAGAGGCCACATCCGGAGTGAGGTCGCAGGCAGAGTGAGCTTTATCCTTGCGAATTTGAAGCAGAGTGGGGATTCCATGGAGAGTGGGAAGAGGAGCTTGTTAGTTTTTCTCCTTGCTTTGTAACTTTTAAATCTTCAGAGAGGGGTCTTGCCCTGATGCAACTGAGGCTACAGGGAGAGAGCCGATTGGCGGACAAGGCGGGTAAGACTTCACAACTTTCATTAATTATATTTTGAAAATAAGTTTAGTGGTTTATAATCTGCAAGGCGATAATTGGTAATAATGAGGACAAGCAAAGATGGGCCATAGAGAATTGGATTTAATCTAATATGAATCATCTTCTGAAGCTTTAATTTAAAAGGGATAGTCATGGCAAGAGAGCTCAAAGCCTTTGTTTGTCCCTCTCGCTGCACGTGGGAGGCCGGGAACATTTCTAGTGCCCAGGGCCAGCATGTGTGCAGGAAGGAAAGAGAAAATGCTGGAAAATCTCAGCAAGTCGGGCAGCATCTGTAGGGAGAGAAAAGAGCTAAAGTTTCGAGTCCGATGACTCTTTGTTAAAACTAACGGACAGAGAGAGTGGGAAATATTTATATTGTGGAGTGAGAATGAAAGATGAGACAGAGCCACAGAAACCCAGGGAAACTGGGTGCTAATGGCCACAGAAACCAAGGAGAAAGAGTGTTAATAGCAGTCCCCAGAGAGGACAAAATATGTGAAAGGACAAACAGCAGGGAAACTAACATCAGAGGATGAACTGTAGATGTGGGGGGAGGGGAAGAGGAGAAAGGTGAGGGAAAGATGGCCTTTTCTCTCCCTCCAGATGCTGCCAGACTTGCTGAGGTTTTCCATCATTTTCTCTTTCGTTTCAGATTCCAGCATCCGCAGTAATTTGCTTTTATTATGTGTGCAGGAAGGGTCGCCAGCTACAGCTCCTGGAAGCCCAGATTTCGGAGCTGGAGCAGCGCTGGCGCACTGTGGCTCATCCATGAGGCAGAGAGCGTCGTGGATAGCACGTTTATAGGTGGTCATACCGTAGCCTCAAACTCCACACGCAGGAAGGGAATGGGTGACCACCGGACAGAACAAGAGAGCTAGGCAGGCGGTGCAGGAATCTCCTGTGACCATTCCTCTGTAAAACAGATATACACAGCTTTGGATACTGTTGAGGGGAATGGTTTCTCAGGGGAAAGCAGTAACAGCCAGCTTTGTTGCACCACGATTGGTTCTGCTGCAGAGGGGAGGAGTAAAAATAATAATAATAATGATCTTTATTATTGTCACAAGTAGGCTTACATTAACACTGCAATTAAGTCACTGTGAAAAGCTTTTAGTCGCCACACTCCGGCACCTGTTCAGGTCCACAGAGGGAGAATTCAGAATGTCCAATTTACCTGGCAGCACCTCTTGTGGGAATTGTGAGAGGAAACCGGAGCACCTGGAGGAAATCTATGCAGACACAGAGAGAGCGTGCAGACTCTGCAAAGAGGTGACCCGAGCCGGGAATCAGGCCTGGGATCCTGGCGTGAAGCAACAGTGCTATTCACTGTGCCACCATGCCGCCCAAGTGTGGGAATATAATAGTTATAGGGGATTTGTTTTTAAGGGGAATAGATAGGCATTTCTGTGGCCGCAAACAAGATTCCAAGATGGTCTGTCACCTTCCTGGTGCCGGGGTCAAAGGTGTCTCGGAGCGGTTACAGGATATTCTGGAGGGGGAAGGTGACCAGCCAGTGATCGTGGTACACATTGGTACCAATGGCATAGGTAGAAAGAAGGATGAGGTCCTGAACAGAATAATAATAATAATAATAATAATCGCTTATTGTCACAAGTAGGCTTCAATGAAACCACTGAGAAAAGCCCCTAGTCGCCACATTCTGGCAGCTGTTCGGGGAGGCTGGGAATTAAACCCGCGCTGCTGGCATTGTTCTGCATTACAAGTCAGCTGTTTAGCCCACTGTGCTAAACAAGCCCCTAAATATAGGGAGTTAGGAAGAAAGTTGAGAAGTCGGACCTCAAATGTAGTGATCTCAGGATTACTACCAGTGCTATGTGCTCGTCAGAGTAGAAATAGTAGGATGTATTAGATGAATATGTGGCTGAAGAGATGGTGTGAGGGGCAGGGTTTCAGTTTCCTGGGCCATTGGGCGGGTTACACCTGGGCAGGACCGGGACTGATGTCCTTGTGGGGAGTGGCACTTGCTACAGCAGTTGGGGAGGGTTTTAACTAATATGGGAGGTGGATGGAAAACTATGTAAGGATTCAGAGCAGGGGAATCAAGAACAAGAGAAAAAGACAGAAAGGAGAATAAGGAAAGTGAGAGGCAGAGAAATCAAGGGCCTCTATCAGAAAATGACACTGTAAAAAATAGAAAGGACAGGACAAGGTGCATTAAAAGGACGAGCCTTAATGTTTTGTACCTGAACGTGTGGAGCATTCAAAATAAAATGGATGAATTAGTTGTGCAGATAGATATAAGGGAATGTCATATTGGGATTACGGAGACATAGCTCCAAAGTGACCAAGGATGGGAGCTAAACATTGAGGGCTATTCAGTTTTTAGGAAGGATAGACAGAAAGGAAAAAGTGGTGGAGTTGCATTGTTGATGAAAGAAGATATTGATACAATATTGAGTTAAAATAGTACAGATGACATGGAATCTGTCTGGGTCAAATTAAGAAACATCAAGGGGCAAAAAACATTCAGAAGAGTGATATACAGACCACCAAACTGCAGTGGTAATGTTGGGAATAGCATTAGACAGGAAATCAGAGATGCTTGAGATAAAGGAACATCCGTGATTATCAATGACGTTGATGTGACTATAGATTAGGTGAGTCAAATTAGTCACAGTACAAAAGAGGAGGAATTTCTGGAGTGTGTACGGTGATGCCTTTCTGGACCAGTATGTTGAGGAACCAACAAAGAAACAGGCCATCTTGGGCTGGGTGCTGTGTAACGAGAAAGGATTAGTCGGGAATCTAGTTATGAGAGAATCCTTGGAGATGAGTGACCATAATATTGCAGAATTCTTTATCAAGGTGAGTAGTGAGGTCGTTGATTTGAGACTAGGACCCTGAACCTCAATAAACGTAACTACGATGGTATGAGGCATGCGCTGGCTATGACGGACTGGGAAACATTGCTGAAAGGAGGGACAGCGGACGGGCACTTCCAGGCATTCAAGGAACGAATAGGTGCACTTCTAAAGATGTTTATTCCTATTTGGAGCAAGAGTAGAAAGGGAACTGTGGCCAAACCATGGCTTGCAAGGGAAATTAGAGATAGTATTAGATTCAAAGAAGAGAAATACAAATTAGTAAGAAAAAGAAATAGACCTGAGGATTGGGAACAGTTTAAAACTCAGCAAAGGCAGACCAAGGGATTTATTTAAAAAGGGGAAAATACAATTTGAAAGTAAGCTAGCTGGGAACATAAAAACTGACTATAAAAGTTTCTTTTAAAAGAGAAAAAGACTAATAAAAACTAACGTAAGCCCCTTACAGTCAGAAACATGGGAATTCATAACAGGGAACAAAGAAATGGCTGAGGAATTCAATTTGTACTTTGCTTCAGTCTTCATAAAGGAAAAGCTGAATAATGTACTGGAAGTTCTGAGAAGCACAAGTTTTAGTGAGGAACTGAAGGAAATTAGTGCTAGTGAAGAATTGGCTTTGGAGAAATTAATGGGATTGAAGGCAGACAAATCTCCAGGGCCTGATAACAATTATCCCAGAGTACTTAAGGAAGTGGCCCTAGACTAGAAATAGTAGATCCATTGGTGGTCATTCTCCAAAATTCTTTAAACTGTGGAATGGTTCCTACAGATTTGTGGGGAGTGAATGTAACCCCGCTATTCAAAATGAGACGCAGAGAGAAAACAGGGAACTATTTGGATTGGAGAGTGGCGAATGTCGTGCCCCTGTTCAAAAAAGGGAATAGGGATCACCCTGGGAATTACAGGCCAGTTAGTCTTACTTCGGTGGTAGGCAAAGTAATGGAAAGGGTACTGAGGGATAGGATTTCTGAGCATCTGGAAAGACACTGCTTGATTAGGGATAGTCAGCACGGATTTGTGAGGGGTAGGTCTTGCCTTACAAGTCTTATTGACTTCTTTGAGGAGGTGACCAAGCATGTGGATGAAGGTAAAGCAGTGGATGTAGTGTACATGGATTTTAGTAAGGCATTTGATAAGGTTCCCCATGGTAGGCTTATGCAGAAAGTAAGGAGGCATGGGATAGTGGGAAATTTGGCCAGTTGGATAACGAACTGGCTAACCGATAGAAGACAGAGAGTGGTGGTGGATGGCAAATATTCAGCCTGGAGCCCAGTTACCAGTGGCGTACCGCAGGGATCAGTTCTGGGTCCTCTGCTGTTCGTGATTTTCATTAACGACTTGGATGAGGGAGTTGAAGGGTGGGTCACTAAATTTGCAGATGATACAAAGATTGGTGGAGTTGTGGATAGTGAGGAGGGCTGTTGTCGGCTTCAAAGAGACATAAATAGGATGCAGAGCAGGGCTGAGAAGTGGCAGATGGAGTTTAACCCTGGGGCAGCAGGGTAGCATGGTGGTTAGCATAAATGCTTCACAGATCCAGGGTCCCAGGTTCGATTCCCGGCTGGGTCACTGTCTGTGTGGAGTCTGCACGTCCTCCCCCTGTGTGCGTGGGTTTCCTCCGGGTGCTCCGGTTTCCTCCCACAGTCCAAAGATGTGCGGGTTAGGTGGATTGGCCATGCTAAATTGCCCGTAGTGTCCTAATAAAAGTAAGGTTAAGGGAGGGTTGTTGGGTTACGGGTATAGGGTGGATACGCGGGTTTGAGTAGGGTGATCATGGCTCGGCACAACATTGAGGGCCGAAGGGCCTGTTCTGTGCTGTACTGTTCTATGTTCTATGTTCTAAGTGTGAGGTTGTTCATTTTGCAAGGACAAATATGAATGCGGAAAACAGGGTTAACGGTAAGGTTCTTGGCAATGTAGAGGAGCAGAGAGATCTTGGGGGTCTATGTTCATAGATCTTTGAAAGTTGCCACTCAAGTGGATGGAGCTGTGAAGAAGGCCTATGGTGTGCTAGCGTTCATTAGCAGAGGGATTGAATTTAAGAGCCGTGAGGTGATGATGCAGCTGTACAAAACCTTGGTCAGGCCACATTTGGAGTACTGTGTACAGTTCTGGTCATCTCATTTTAGGAAGGATGTGGAAGCTTTGGAAAAGGTACAAAGGACATTTACCAGGATGTTGCCTGGAATGGAGAGTAGGTCTTACGAGGAAAGGTTGAGGGTGCTAGGCCTTTTCTCATTAGAACGGAGAAGGATGAGGGCCGACTTGATAGAGGTTTATAAGATGATCAGGGGAATAGATAGAGTAGACAGTCAGAGACTTTTTCCCTGGGTGGAACAAACCATTACAAGGGGACATAAATTTAAGGTAAATGGTGGAAGATATAGGGGGGATGTCAGAGGTAGGTTCTTTACCCAGAAAGTAGTGGGGGCATGGAATGCACTGCCTGTGGAAGTAGTTGAGTCGGAAACGTTAGGGACCTTCAAGCGGCTATTGGATAGGTACATGGATTAGGGTAGAATAATGGAGTGTAGATTAGTTTCTTCTTAAGGGCCGCACGGTAGCATTGTGGATAGCACAATTGCTTCACAACTCCAGGGTCCCAAGTTCGATTTCGACTTGAGTCACTGTCTGTGTGGAGTCTGCACATCCTCCCCGTGTGTGCGTGGGTTTCCTCCGGGTACTCCGGTTTCCTCCCACAGTCTAAAGATGTGCAGGTTGAGTGGATTGGCCATGATAAATTGCCCTTCGTGTCCAAAATTCTATGATTAACCTAGGACAAAAGTTCGGCACAACATCGTGGGCCGAAGGGCCTGTTCAGTACTGTATTTCTCTATATAGACCAGTAAGCCTAACATGGGTAATAGGGAAGTTGCTGGAGTCCATTATCAAGGATTTCATGGCACAGCATTTGGAAAGCAGTGGTGTAATCAGAAAAAGTCAGCATGGATTTACAAAGGAAAATCATGCTTAACAAATCTACTAGAATTCTTTGAAGATGTAACTCATGTTGACCAGAGAGAACCGGTGGATGTGGTTTATTTAGACTTTCGGAAGGCTTTTAACAAGGTCTCAAGTAGCAGATTAATATGTAAAGTTAAAGTGCAAGGGATTACAGGGAGTGTCTGGATATAAAGCTGGTTAGTAGGCAGGAAGTAAAAAGTTGGAATAAATAGGTCTTTTTCTGATTGACAGGCAGTGACTAGTAGGGTACCGCAGGGATCTGTGCTGGGACCCCAACTGTTCACTTTATATGTTAATGATTTGGTGAGTGAACTAAACGTATGGGGGCGATTTTCCAATATGGAGCCCAAGTGTTCGCGCCATCGTGGACGCCTTGGCATTTCACGACGGCGTAAACCGGGCCCGGGTATGACCGATTCTGGTCCCCACAGAGGGCCAGCATTGTGCTGGAGCGGTTCACCCAGCTCCAGCCTCCTTTCCCAGCATCAAATGGGTGCTGCAGCAACCTGCGCATGCGCAGTTGGGCCGCGCCTACCTGCGCATGCGCTGGGGACTTCTTTAGCGCACCGGCCCCGACTCAACATGGCTTCGGTGTTCTGGAGCCGGCCGCGCCAGAAAGTGGGCCCGAGGGTTGGGGGAGAGGCCGGGCCGCCGATCGGTGAGTCCCGATCGCGGGCCAGGCCCCATCGGAGACCCCCCCCCCGGTGAAGGAGCCCCCTCTCCCCTCCCACCCACAGGCCACCCCCCCGGCCGTTCACGCAGAGTTCCCGCCGGCAGCGACCAGGGTTGAACGGCGCTGGCGGGACTCTGTTGTATCGGCCAAGCCACTCGGCCCATCCGGGTCAGAGAACCGGAGGCCCCGCCTATTCCAGCGGCCGGCACCGCGCCAAACGCGCCGGCGCAAGTGGTGCCAATTCTCCGCAACTCAGAGAATCGCGCACCGGCATCGGGGCGTCCTGCCGCGGTTGCGGCGATTCTCCAGCCTGGCGCGGGGCTCGATGAATCACCCCCTTCATCTCCAAATTGGCAGATGATACAAAGTTGGGTGGGAGGGTGAGCTGTGAAGAGGAAGCAGAGATGCTTGAGCGGAGTTTGGACAGGCTGAGTAAGTGGGCATATGCATGGTAGATGCAGTATAATGTGGATAAATGTGAGGCTATCCACTTTGCTAGCAAAAACAGGAAGGCAGATTATTATTTGAATCAGTGTAAGTTGAGAGAGATGGATACTCAGCGAGACCTTGGAGTCCTTGTGCATCAGTCGCTGAAATTAAGTGTGCAGGTACAGCAGACAGTAAAGAAGGAAAATGGTCTGTTGGCATTCACAGGGAGAGGATTTGAGTATAGGAATAGAGAGGTTTTATTGCAATTTTATAGAGCATCATTGGTGAGGTCACACCTGGAGTATTGCGTGCCGTTTTGGTGTCCTTACCTGAGAAAGGATGTTCTTGCTGTGGCTGGAGTGCGGCAAAGGTTTACCAGGCTGATTCCTGGGATGGCGGGACTGTAATATGAGGAGTGACTAAGTCAGTTAGGATTATTATCATTGGAGTTGAGAAGAGTGAGAGGGGAATCTCATAGAAACTCACATAATTCTAACAGCATTAGAAAGGGTAGATTCAGAAAGAATGTTCCTGATGGTGGGGGATTCCAGAACTAGGGGTCAAAGTTTGAGGATAACGATAAACCTTTTAGGACTGTGGTGTGGATAAATCTGTTCACCCGGAGAGTGGTGAATCTCTATAATTCGCTACAACAGAAAGTAGTTGAGTCCAAAACATTGTGTAATTTCAAGTAGGAATTAGAGATAGCTTTTAGGGCTGAAGGGATCATGGGTTTTGTGGGGGGAAGCAGGATCAGAGTATTGAACTTGGTGATCAGCCATGATCATAATAAATAACAGAAAAGGCTTGAAGGGGCGAATAGCCTCCTCCTTTTTCTATTTTCTGTGCTTCCCCCGATGCCGACCTCTGCCTCGGTGACTGCCAACCAGGTCCAGTGCTTCCGCTCCATGTTCTCCTTGGGGGGGGGGGGGGGGGGTACGGAGACAAAAAGCGCAAATTTTTCGGCAGTTGTCCACATGCAGCGCAGGGGGTGGGCAGCTAGTGGCCTCCCTGGCCACTGCACCCGGCCATAGCGGCTGGTATGGGTGCTGCCAGGTGGTTCACGGTATGTGGTGTACACACTGCCGGCAGGTGGGACCTGATCGCCATCCGGATGGGTGGTTACGGATGTGTGGGATGGGGGTTAGTGTCAGGGGAATGGTGATGCCTACTCAGAGAAAGGCCGACCTCTGCAAATGTGACTTCTCACACCCCAGATTCAGCCGCAGAGAAAGGACAATGAAATAAACCTTTAAATGAGAGCACTAGCTGAACAGGCCATTGGTCTTCGAAAGGTGAGGCTCGCTGTAATGTACACATCACAGAGGTTCCAGAATCATTGTGGTTTGTTGTATTCTCCATAACTTGGCGCTAATTAGAGGGTATGTTCTGGACCCAGAAGATGAGGAGGAATGGGGCCTGTCCTCCGATGAGGAGGAGAAGGGAAACGAGGAGGAGGAAGGAGCATTTCCATGAGGAGGGTGAAGAAGAAGGCCAATTTGAGGACCCCAGAGACAATTAAGGTGCTGTCGATGCACAGCCTATGAGGTGTCCATGTCGGATGCCATCATTTCCAAAGACTTTCTTGTTCAATGGTGCTTTCCGTGATGGGCTCCGATCATGAGGTTGAAAGCTGACCAGGAGGTCAGAGTAGGTGCTTGGCTACACCAAGGGAAGACCATTGGAGGCATTGTGCAATCCAATGAACCACATGAATGTATAGCTCAGGTCAGCTGATGACTGGGAAATAGCATAAATTTATCTTGCATTAAAAACCTAGATGCTGAACATTGCTACCTGGTACCTTTCATCCATCAGATTCTGAAAATAATTCTGTTTCAGTGACTTTCTAATAATAATAATAATCTTTATTGTCACAAGTAGACATACATCAATGAAATTACTGTGAAAAGTCCCCAGTCGTCACATTCCGGCACCTGCTCGGGTACACAGAGGGAGAATTGAGAATATCTAACTCACCTAACAGCACATCTTTCGGGACTTGTGGGAAGAAACCGGAGCACCCGGAGGAAACCCACGCAGCCACGGGGAGAACGTGCAGCCTCCACAGAAACAGTGACCCAAGCCAGGAATCGAACCTGGGACCCTGGAGCTGTAAAGCTACCTACTGTGCTACCGTACCACCCATGACTTGTTTCACTTCATGATTTATTTTAAATTTATAATTCTTCACTGCCTTAGAACTAACGTAGCGTACAAACTATTCAGCATCTACTTGAACATACAAAGCTGGTTTAACGAGAGTCACTGCTCACTGGGACATTTATTTCTTCACCCAGCTGCTGCATAGACAGGCTGCAGCCAGTATCTGAAATCACTATTGAGGAGAGCCATTTTCACGTATTTCGGGAAGGAAATGAACAATGGACTTTATGTAATAGAAATAGGGATACATTTGAACTTGAAAAGGAATAATTTATAGGGAAATGGGGAAAACGTTGCACTTATTAGGAAGTGTCATGGGTCAGGGTTCAGAGAATCGCAAAGAGTATCTTGGAGTTCACCTGACCCACAACTTTAATAGATAGTGGTATGGGGAGCACACGGCTCACTCGACAGTAATGGTACAGCAGAAATGGACCAGTATTTTTAAAAACAAAACAATGTTTATTCTATGAACTCAAGTTATCCTTTTTAAAACAAAGTGAATATCTTAGCAACCATTAATTCAAAGATAACTCCAAAATAATACAAGACTAAGTAATCCTTTAAGCTTTCCTTTTAACATCCAAAAGACTGAAGAAACCTTTAAACAGGAGCACATTAGGTTCACATTCACTATTGAGAACATTTATAATTCTGAATTCACCAAATGATCCAGAGATAGGGCGCGATTCTCCCGAGTTACGAAAACTCGGGAAGCTGGCGTCAAAAACGGGCGCGTTTGACGGCAGCCTCCGCCCCCCCGACCGGGAACCGATTCAGCTCCCCGGTCGGGGCTGGCATCGCGAGGCCGTGAACTCCGGCATCGCGGGCTTAACGAATTTCGTTAAGCCCGCTAGCCAGAGTTAGCGACGGCTGACGCGTCAGATGACGTCAGCCGCGCATGCGCGGATTGGACGACTCCAACCCGCGTATGCGCGGATGACGTCATCATGCATATGCGTGAAACCCGCGCATGCGCGGGCCGGTATACCCCTCAGCCGCCCCTCGAATGGATCCAGCGGGGCGGCGGAGGGAGAAAGAGTGCGCGGTGTAAGTACCCGCTGCCCGTGATTGGTGGCCCCGATCGCAGGCCCATGGTACCCTTGGCACGGCCGTGGTACTACCATGCCAATCGGTGCCATGGTTACCCAGATCGGGACTTTACGGCCGTTTTTATGAACGGTCAGACCAGGTGTGTTTTACGTTCATAAAAACGGCCGTAAAGGCCTTGGAAATCGGCCCATCGGACAGGGGTGAATAGCTGCTCGCCGTAAAAAAACGGCGAGCAGCGATTCATGTCGGGGGGTGGCCGTGGGGGGAGAATAGCGGGAGGGCGTCGGACCAGCGTGTCCGTAAAAATTTACGCCGCCTGCTATTCTCCGAATTTTCGTGAGAGCGGAGAATTGCGCCCAAAGGGCGCGATTCTCCCGATTTATGAAACATCGGAGAATAGCGGGCGGCGTAAATTTTTACGGACACGCTGGTCCGACGCCCTCCCGCTATTCTCCCCCCCCACGCCCGCCTCCCGACACGAATCGCTGCCCGCCGTTTTTTTACCGTGAGCAGTGATTCACTCCTGGCCGATGGGCCGATTTCCAAGGCCTTTACGGCCGTTTTTACAAGCGTAAAACACACCTGCTCTGACTGTTCGTAAAAACGGCCGTAAAGTCCCGTTCTCGGGAACCATGGCACCGATTGGCACGGCCGCACCATGGCCGTGCCAAGGGTGCCATGGGCCTGCGATCGGGGGGGCACCGATTACGGGCAGCGGGTACTTACCCCGCGTACTCTTTCTCCCTCCGCCGCCCCGCTGGAGCCATTCGCGGGGCGGCTGAGGGGCATACCGGCCCGCGCATGCGCGGGTTTCATGCATATGCGTGATGACGTCATCCGCGCATACGCGGGTTGGAGTCGTCCAATCCGCGCATGCGCGGCTGACGTCATCTGACGCGTCAGCCGTCGCTAACTTTGGCTAGCGGGCTTAACGAAATTCGTTAAGCCCGCGATGCCGGAGTTCATGGCCGTGCGATGCTAGCCCCGACCGGGTAGATGAATCGGTTCCCGGTTGGGGGGGGGGCGGAGGCTGGCGTCAAACGCGCCCGTTTTTGACGCCAGCTTCCCGAGTCTTCGTAACTCGGGAGAATCGCGCCCATAGTCTTTGGATAGAGATATCAACAGGACAGCTCTTTGTTAAACTTCAGCTGCAGCTCACTGGAAAATCCCGACATACCCAAGCTTTTTCTCAAAGTGAAACTAAAAAGCAGAACCAGAGCTCAGCTCCACCCACACTCTGACATCACTGCAGTAACATGAGCAGCTAACGATTTCTTAAAGCGACATTCTCATGACACCTCACCCCAAGAAAAAGAAATAAACCATCAACTTCACGATAGTTTAATTTTTCACCTTTTCACCATCCTTCAGGAAATGCACACAGTAAATATACTTTATTGTTGCAAAAAACAACACACACAAACAGGTATAATAATAGTCCTTTTTTTTCTGTTTTTCTTCCTCCAACTGAAATCCTTCTGTTCATCACATTCATGACAAAGCATCGGCTATCACGTTTTCCGATCCTGCCACATGTACTATTTTTAAATGAAATGGCTGCAACAATAAACTCCAGCGAAACAGCCGTGCATTGTTATTCCGGAATTGCTCCAAAAATGTCAACGGATTATGATCAGTATATATAATGGTGTCAGACGGATTGCTGGTCACATAAATGTGAAAATGTTGCAAAGCCAGCACCAAGCTCAAAGTCTCCTTCTCAATCATTGAATACTTCTTCTGGTGAGAATTCAATTACTTTGAAAAATAAACAATCGGCCGCTCTAGCCCTTCGTCGTCGTCTTGTAGAAGCATCGCACCTACGCCCACATCACTCGCATCAACAGCCACTTTCATTGGTTTGGTATAATTTGGGATGACTAACACAGGAACAGTGGTTAACACAGCCTTCAGGTCGTCAAATGCCTATTGACACTCTGCTGTCCACTGGAATTTGTTACGCTTCTTGAGCAAGTCCGTCAGTGGAGCGACCACACTGCTAACATTTGGGACAAATTTCCGGTAAAATCCACTCATACCAAGAAATCGCATTTTTCCCATCGTGTCGAGGGTATCGGAAACTCCCCAATAACTTTTCTTTTCACATCCCGTGGGACTATTCGACCCTGACCAATTGTATGGTCAAGGAAAGTGACTTGGGCTTTTCCAAATTCACTTTTGGCTAGGTTTATCACCAAACCCGCCTACTGAAGTCGATCGAATAACTCACATGTTTTAAATGTTCTGTCCATGTCTAGCTGAAAATTACCAGATTGTCGATGTATGCCGCACAATTGGGTAATCCTGAACCGACTGTGTTAGTTAACCGTTGAAATGAGGCTGGGGCGTTTTTAATGCCAAATGGCATAACTTTGAATTGGTGTATACCATCTGGAGGCAGAAAAGCTTAAATCTTCTTCGTCCTTTCGGAGAAAGGTACCTGCCAGTAACTTTTAAGTAAATCCAACTTGGAAATAAAAGCTGACTTTCTCAATGCAATCCTCCAAACGTGGGTTAGGATAAGAGTCCGTTCTTGTAACTGCATTAACCTTTCTATAGTCCACACACAACCGTTGTGTCCCTAAGTCACAGCCTGATTTAGGGACCATCACGATGGGTGAGCTCCATTGGCTGCAACCCACTTCAATTATGCCATTTTTAAGCATACTCTCAATCTCTTTGTTAACCTGTGCCAATTTTAAAGGGTTAAGTCTATATGGATGTTGTTTGATTGGAACAGCATTTCCCACATCTACTTCCTGTATAGCCATTTTAATATTTCCTAATTTATCTCCACAAACTTGCCCCCGTGATATCAATAACTCTTTCAGGTCAGTTCATTTTTCCTCTGGAAGATAACTCAACAATTTATCCCAATTTTTAAGAACATCCTCATTTTCCAATTTATTTTGAGGTATGTCAAATTCACAGTGTTCTGGATTTGGTTCATCACTTTGAGTTAGAATCATTAAAACATCCTCCTTTTTCTCTCCTTCCATTTCAACATACCTGTTAAGCATATTCACATGACACACTCGGTGAGTCTTCCTTCTATCTGGTGTTTTTACCACATAATTCATCTCACTTAATTTCCTTTCAATCTGATAAGGTCCACAAAACCTAGCTTTTAAAGGTTCACCTACCACTGGTAACAACACTAAAACTTTATCTCCACTGGCAAAACTACGAACTGTGGATTTCTTGTCCGCGACCCGTTTCATCACATTTTGTGCAACTTTCAAATGTTGTCCAGCCAATTCACCTGCTCTATTTGATTGTTCCCTAAAATTTGACACGTAATCCAATAATGTAATTTCCGATTTCTCACCCATCGATTTTTCCTTAATCAATTTAAGTGGTCCTCTTACCTCATGACCAAAAATTAGTTCAATAGGATTAAATTTGGTTGACTCATTAGGTGCATCCCTAATTGCAAACAGTACGAATGGAATTCCTTTATCCCAATCCTCTGGATATTCTTGACAATAAGCCCTCAACATTGTCTTTGATGTCTGATACCACCTTTCTAATGCTCCCTGTGATTCTGGATGGTACGCAGTTGATTTAAGTTGTTTTATTCCTAAGCTATCTTTAACTTCTTTGAATAACTTTGAAGTAAAATTTGATCCTTGATCCGATTTTATTTCTGTGGGTAGTCCATATCTAGTAAAGAATTGAAGTAATTCCTCCACAATCTTTTTAGCTGTAATATTACATACTGGAATGGCCTCTGGAAACCTAGTAGACACATCCATTATAGTCCAAAGGTATTGATTCCCACATTTTGTTTTAGGAGGCGGTCCTACACAATCAATTAGGACCCTTGTAAACGTTTCCTCAAATGCTGGAAAGGGTATTTAGGGCGTTGGTTTTATCACTGCTTGAGGTTTCCCTATCACTTGACATGTGTGACATGATTGACAAAATTTAACTACATCTTTATGTAGTCCAGGCCAATAAAAATGTTTCTGGATTTTAGCTTGAGTTTTCCTTATCCCCAAGTGACCTCCCACTAGTACCACATGTGCAACCTGCAACACCTCCTTTCTATACCCTACCGGCAATACTACTTGATGAACGTCTGCCCACTTTTCATCCGCCTGCATATGTACAGGTCTCCATTTTCTCATCAAGACATCACTTTTACGGTAATAATACTCTGGTAGACACTCAGATTCCTCTTCTGTATATGCTTTCTGCTATATCTTGGATTGGATTGGATTTGTTTATTGTCACGTGTACCGAGGTACAGTGAAAAGTATTTTTCTGCAAGCAGCTCAACAGATCATTAGAAAAGGGAATTAAACAAAATTCAAGAAAATACATGAGAATACATAATAGGGCAACACAAGATATACAATGTAACTACATAAGCATTGGCATCGATTGAAGCACACAGGGGTGTAGTGTTAATGAGGTCAGTAAATAAGGGTCATTTAGGAGTCTGGTGACAGTGGGGAAGAAGCTGTTTTTGAGTCTGTTCGTGCATGTTCTCAGACTTCTGAATCTCCTGCCCGATGGAAAAAGTTGGAAAAGTGAGTAAGCCGGGTGGGAGGGATCCTTGATTATGCTGCCCGCTTTCCCCCGGCAGCGGGAGGTGTAGATGGAATCAATGGATGGGAGGCAGGTTTGTGTGATGGACTGGGCGGTATTTACGACTCTCTGAAGTTCCTTGCGGTCCTGGGCCGAGTAGTTGCCATACCAGGCTGTGATGCAGCCCGATAGGATTCTTTCTATAGTGCATCTGTAAAAGTTGGTAAGGGTTAATGTGGACATGCTGAATTTCCTTAGTTTCCTGAGGAAGTATAGGCGCTGTTGTGCTTTCTTGGTGATAACGTTGATGTGAGTGGACCAGGATAGATTTTTGGTGATGTGCACCCCTAGGAATTTGAAACTGCTATATCCATTTTATTTTTAGATCTTTCTGTTGTAACTCCGCCAATTTTCCTGAACTAAAAATATCTGCCTCATCCTCCACCTGTTCTTGTTTTTTTTCAACCATCTGATCAAAAATTGTTTCTGATAATTGCACTTCAAATTCATCTTCACTCCTTGATTTCTCCCCTTGTCTTAACTGTGATTTTGTGACCTTGTTACTACACAATCCGGAAAAATCCCAGGATATTCGTCATTGAACACTTCAGTTGTCTGATTTTCCACTGGCTTATCAACCACAGTACGCATCACTCCCACTTGCGATCCAGCCACATTACCCAAGATAAACTGTATTCCTGGACAAGATAGTTTCTCTATTACTCCTACTACCACTTCACCACTCTTCACTTGACTTTCCAATCTTACCTTATGTAATGGAACGCCAGTTATCTCACCCTGAATTCCACATATTACCACCTTTTCTGGCAACATTCTTCCAACCTACATAACTCCTCATCTCTTATCATTAAAGATTGACTAGCTCCCGTATCTCTTCAAATTGTGACTTCTTTACCTGCTCCTCCTGATACACATGAGTAAACATTACCCACACAAGTAAAGTCTTTAAAGACATCTGGCACCATCTTATTAATTACCTCTTGATCAGGCTGTACAATCTATTGCACCTCCTTCGCTTCCCTTGGAATTTCCTTTAGCACTCTAACAAACCCCACTGTCTTATCCTGTTTTACCACATCAGCCTTCCCAGTGCTTTTCTTCAACCACCAACACTATGACTTTACTAGTTTATTACAGTGAAAATATTTGAAACTTTTCATTTCTTTTAAAACCTCCTGGATCTCTTTTTTAATCTGAGGTACACTCTCCTTGTTATCTCCCATCAGATCACCTTTACCTTCACCACTTGAGTATTTCTCATATCACCAGTTTCTATCCCTCACAGGCTGAAACTGAGGTCGGAAACCAAGCTTTAATTTGAACTAATTCAGAATCATCTGCCATTTCTGCTGCTAATCGCACAGTTTTAACCCTCTGCTCTTCCACATGAGTTCTCACTACATCAGGAATTGAATTTTTAAACTCCTCCAAAAGTATAATTTCTCTGAGAGCTTCATACATTTGGTCTATTTTCAAAGCCCTTATCCACCTATCAAAATTGCTCTGAGCCTTTCAAACTCCATGTATGTTTGACCAAATACTTTCCTTAAATTTCTAAACCTTTGTCTGTAAGCTTCAGGCACTAGTTCATATGCACCTAAGGTGGATTTTTTCACCTCCTCATACAGCCCAGATACCTCCTCTGATAGTGATGCAAACACTTCATTAGCCCCACCTACCAGCTTTGTTTGAATCAGTAATACCCACATGTCCTGTGGCCTTTTCATTTGTTTAGCTACCTTCTCAAATTAAATGAAAAAGGCTTCTACCTCCTCGTCAAACCTTGGCAATGCTTGGACATATTTAAGTATATCCCCACCACGCCTTCGACTTTGACGTTCTGTCTCACAATCCTCATCACTATCATCCAACTTTACGTTTCCCTTTACGTCTGCCAATTTTAACTGACTTTCATGTTTCATGGCCATTTTCTGAAGTTCAAACTCTCTCTCTTTATCTTTCTTTTTCTTTTTGTTCTGCTTGGGTTATTCTTTCTTTCCTTCTTTCTTCTCTCTTCTTTTCTTTGTCCCCCCTCTATCTCTCTCTCTTTATTTTTCTTTTTCCTCTCTTTCATATTCAAGCTGCTTTAATTCTTTCTCATGTTCCATTTGTTTAATTTGTAACTGAAGTTTTGCCATTTCCAATGAGTCAAACTGTATCTCAGGCAACTTTAAATGCTTAACTAACGCCATAACACCGCCCAGCATTATGACACTGAGAAATATTCCGGAGAAGTCAGAAACAATCACCACTGGTTATCGGCAAAGCCCAGCTTTTCAAGTCAGTTCATTGACTGCCAGCCAAGTCAGTCAAACTTAGTCATCACTGAGCTCTCCTGCTTGAATTAAAGGCAAAGACTGGGTTAAAGTCACAGGTCTATTAATCATCCAGGGAACAAAAGTGCAAGAGCAAATAAAAGGGCAAAAGAGGGTACAAACAGAATTTAAACAGGAGGATCCTTGCACGATTGTCACACCCCATCCCATGTGATGTGCATGACTCTAGCCTGCACTCTTCCCTCTCTCATTGCAGGGCCATCTCCCTGGTGCGAATCACTATTCCCGATTCTCGCCGTATTTTCTGCCCACATCGCAGGTCTCGCTGACAGCTAGTGTGGGCTCAAAATTCCGCCCGAGGACACTGATTACAACAAAAACTTATAATCAATTTGGCAGACTTCAATTAGTAAAAGACCCAAAGGATCATTATCAAACTGCCTTCAATACAGAGCCAAATAAGGAAAGATGATGCAAACCTTTGTTAAAGGAGGAAGGAGAGGTGGAGAGCTGGAGATGTTTAGGAAGGGAATTCCAGAGTATAGTGAATAGGTAGTCAACAGCACAGCCATCAATGGTGAGACTGTTGCAAATGAAACCGATCTAAGTCCCATGGAAGCAGGTAAATGGCGGGATGTGAAATGGGACGATCGATGGCCGATGACTAATAATAATAATAATAATAATCGCTTACTGTCACAAGTAGGCTTCAATGAAGTTACTGTGAAAAGCCCCTAGTCGTCACATTCCAGTGCTTGTTTGGGGAGGCCGGTATGGGAATTGAACCCACGCCGCTGGCCTTGTTCTGCATTACAAGCCAGCTGTTTAGCCCACTAAAGAACAAAGAAAGGTACAGCACAGGAACAGGCCCTTTGGCCCTCCAAGCCTGTGCCGACCATGCTGCCTGTCGAAACTAAAATCTTCTACACTTCTGGGGTCTGTATCCCTCTAATCCCATCCTATTTATGTATTTGTCAAGATGTCCCTTAAACGTCACTGTTGTCACTGCTTCCACCACCTCCTCTGGCAGCGAGTTCCAGGCACCCACTATCCTCTGCGTAAAAAACTTGCCTCATACATCTACTCTAAACCTTGCCCCCCGCACCTTAAACCTATGCCCCTTAGTAATTTACCCCTCTACTCTGGGAATAAGTCTTTTACTATCCACCCTATCTATGCCCCTCATAAATTTGTAGACCTCTATCAGGTCGCCCCTCAACCTCCGTCATTCCAGTGAGAACAAACCGAGTTTATTCAACCTCTCCTCATAGCTAATGCCCTTCATACCAGGCAACATCCTGGTAAATCTCTTCTGCACACTCTCTAAAGCCTCCACATCCTTCTGGTAGTTTGGCGATCAGAATTGAACACTAAACACCAACTGTGACCTAACTAAGGTTCTATACAGCTGCAACATGACTTGCCAATTTTTATACTCAATGCCCTGGGCAATGAAGGCAAACATGTCGTATGTCTTCTTGATTCCCTTCTCCACCTGTGTTGCCCTTTCAGTAATCTGTGGACCTGTACACCTAGATCTCTCTGACTGTCAATACTCTTGAGGGTTCTACCATTCACTGTATATTCCCTTCCTGCATTAGACCTTCCAAAATGCATTACCTCACATTTGTCCGGATTAAACTCCATCCATCGTCTCTCCGCCCACGTCTCCAAATGATCTAAATCCTGCTGTATCCTCTGACAGTCCACATCGCTATCTGCAATTCCACCAACCTTTGTGTCATCCGCAAACTTACTAATCAGACCAGTTACATTTTCCTCCAAGTCATTTATATATACTAGGAACAGCAAAGGTCCCAGCACTGATCCCTGCAGAACACCACTAGTCACAGCCCTCCAATCAGAAAAGCACCCTTCCATTGCTACTCTCTGCCTTCTGTGACCTAGCCAGTTCTGTATCCATCTTGCCAGCTCACCCCTGATTCCGTGTGACTTCACCTTTTGTACCAGTCTGCCATGAGGGACCTTGTCAAAGGCCTTACTGAAGTCCATACAGACAGCATCCACTGCCCTACCTGCATCAATGACCTTTGTGACCTCCTCGGGAATCTCTATCACGTTAGTGAGACACCACCTCTACTTCACAAAACTGTGCTGCCTCTCGCTAATACATCCACTTGCTACCAAATGTGCTAAACCAGCCCCTAAACCAAACTAGATACATGTTGCAGCCCTTTGGTAAGGTGTTGCTGGTACCTGGTGCTCAGAAAACTAGTCTTCTGTTCTGGGATAAATCTGGGAGGATTTTCCACTCTAATTGGTACCCACCAAGATCTAATGCCACATAATGTTTAAACGAAAGCTTAAGGCTCTCATTAACCAAATTCAGAAAAAAGGATTCCAACAATTCAGCAGTTAGTACTGGATTTACACCAAGGAACCAAAAGGGCAGGTTTTTGTCTTGCTTTTATTTAAAATTGGGACATGTAGTGGAAAGTTGATTAGTAATGCTTTATTGAATGTGCAGATTTTCCCGCATTAATTTTCACCTGAATCTATGGATTTATTATTTTTGACTACGAGAGCATCCACGCTAGAAAAAAATGAACTAAAAGTGAAATATTTTAATCACATAATCAATAATTTGGATTGATATTGTGCTGCATCCTACGCTTAATGTCAAAATAATAATCCTAGTGCTCTGCACATTCAGTTAAGCAATGCAAATGAGGTTCTTTGAAGAGAGCTGACAAGAGGGGTAAAAAGTGAAGCAATAAGGAGAATTTATTTTCAGCACTTTGCCACAGAAGAAGTCGTTTTATTGATACTGTTTCCTGTTTGATTGTTTCTTAATAGATACACGAATGCATGATGCGTGTATATCGTTCAAAAGCAAATTGATGTTTATTGATGAGTAACGTTTCCAAGTTAATGAAGTTTACTGTGGAAGTAATTAATGTTCTCAGATACTTTACGTTAAAGTAAGGAGCAAGATCCATTTGTTCCTTTACAATAATCCCGCTTTTAATAAGCCATTGGCCAATTTCTCAGATACTGTGAAGTACACATCGGGCGGGATCAACCGACTGCGGTGTGTCCGAAAAGCAGCCCAGTGGGATGCCAGGAGATCCCATTTCCGTGATCTGCCCGACTTGCCACACCTCACGAGGTCGCGTGAGGAAGTGGGATCACTGTTCGGCAAATTCCCGAGGATTCTTCCCCGAGGTCTAACCAAGGAATGAGATCTAACCCCTCACCTTGGAGACCTTGGACAAGGGCCATTCAGCGCTGCTCTCCACTTACGGAATGACACTCGTGGGGGTCTCCCAGGGGATTGGAGGCCCCCAGGTGCATGCCCTCTAGGCAGGATGGCACGATAGCATTGCCACCTGGTGCCAGATTGGCACTGCCAAGGTGCTCAGGTGGCACGGCTGACAGACAGGGGAACTGCCACGGTGCCAGGAGGGCACTGCCAACGTGACAAGCTGGCATTTTTCACACAGCGAGGATCGTTTCGGGGGTGAAACGTGGAGCTGTGCCCAAGGACCCCCTTATAATGTGTTGGAGCTTCGGGAGTTTCAGGGGCTGCTTTTGGAGCTCGAGAGATTGAGACGCCATTTAAAAATGGCGTCCTGATCTCTTCCTGCCCTGAGGAGTTCTATCATGCGGAGATCCTCAGTCCAGAGAATGGGGCTAAGTGTGATCTTGGCCGTATGCTCCCCATTGGGACCCCAATCTACCCCGATGGGCTAGACAGTGGGATGTGTCGACGGAAACATGGTAACACAGTGCTTAGCACAGTTACTTCACAGCTCCAGGATCCCAGGTTCGATTCCCGGCTTGGGTCACTGTCTGTTTGGAGTCTGAACGTTCTCCCCATGTCTGCATTGGTTTCCTCCGGGTGCTCCAGTTTCCTCCCACAGTCGAAAGATGTGCAGGTTAGGTGGATTGGCCATGATAAATTTCCCGTAGTGTGGGGTTACTGGGTTACGGGGATAGGGTGGCGGTGTGGGCCTGAGTAGCTTTCCAAGAGCCGGTGTAGACTCGATGGGTCGAATGGCCTCCTTCTGCACTGTAAATTCTATGATCTACTTCCGTGGTGGCAGGCTGGAAAGGCATTTGACCCGAAACCTGGGGGGGGGGGGTGGGGGGGTGGTCTTCCATGGCCATTGGGGGAGTGGGGAAAGTCTAATTTTAGTGCAAGATGGGGAACTCTTTAAAGGTGGCACCCGTGTCAGTAGCCAGACTTGCCGCTCTTTGAGGCCCTGCCCTGCCAGTGTGATAATGCTGAACACGCCCACTGATTTTCTTCTGACAAAGTTTGAAGACCTGGGCAGAAAACCTGGCTATGTTTCTTGGGAGAGTAACATGTCGGCTTTCAGTAAGAACATGACATTTTGCCATTTTATTTCCAGAAAATTCTGTCCCGTGTGTGTGGTGAATGTACGTCATGTAATTCACACTGTATAGTAATGTGTCCTTGTGGGCTCTGTCTGTGAGCCGTTGCGCGGCTCTGCCACAGGGGGAGATGAGGAGCTTCTACAGGGCTCCACCCTTGGCTCTGCCCATGGCCCCTCCCACTATTGGAAGTATAAAGTGCTGCAGCCTTGTGAGTCTGCCCTCAGTTCTTCTGGTCGCAGACAGGCTCAGTTGTAAGTCTATTAAAGCCACAGTTTACTTCCTAGTGTGTCTCGAGTGAATTGATGGTCACATCAGTGTGTATGGCTGAAAATCAAGTCGTCATTTTCTCCAAAGTTTGTTTGCAGAACCTGTTTCTACATGTTGTGTTAAAATTAAATATTTTCACATCAAGTACATTCTTAACATTAACCTTTTGGGTTGCTTTTGAATAAATTAAAATATTGTTCTGATGCCTGACGGCTGCCTAATATTTTATTATTGGATATAATGTTGCCACAGTTGTAGCAATCATAAATTAATTATGGAAATGCAAGGATCATTACAATTTTAAAATATTTTTCAGATCATTTGTCTGGTTTTTTTTAATGTACTCAGTTTAGTGTACAGAATACAAATTGTGTGTTGTTTGACACGTAAGTAATGCTGTGTTGTAGCTTCACCACATTGACATTATTTTTATGTACGCCTGGGGCTGCTCCGAGTATGTCCACGTACACTCTTCATTGATATGGAGATGCCGGCGTTGGACTGGGGTGAGCACAGTAAGAAGTCTTACAACACCAGGTTAAAGTCCAACAGGTTTGGTTCAAACATTAGCTTTCGAAGCACTGTTCCTTGCTCAGGTGAATGTTTCCTCATAGTCATTCTGCATAGTGGGGACATAGTCCCATTTTGGGAGAATCCAACCCATGCTCTGAGAAAGCAAGGCAGAGTGCAAGGGAAGTCTATTAAACTGCATTTATTTCAATGCAATTGGCCTGACGGGCAAGGCCCATGAACTCAGCGTAAAAACGCTGGAGATACCTGGAAAAAAGTACAGCTAATTCAATGCCCTGCAAGGGGCTAGCAGGGACCCGGAGTAATTCACGTAGCTTTCGCTGCAGTTACGGGCCCCCGCACTTCCGGTTTTGAGTCCGCGCATGGTCACGACGACGGCCTCCAGCAGCCGAGCCGGCTCCATGGCGAACTCAAGACTGCGGAGGCAGACATAAAAATTAGACCCCCCCCCCCCCCCCCCCCCCCCCCACACACACACACCGATCGGCCGTGTGCCCGAGCATTTGACCATGTGGATCTAACCCCCAGCCACCTATAACCCCCCCACCCCCCACCCCCCGGTGTCTGAACCCCCCGCCCCCACCAGGGCAGCCGTGGATTAAGTCCACAGCCGCCACACTCACATCCCGACCGGCATTACCAGGGCAGTTCCATGCCAATGGGAACTCGGCCGATCGGGAGCGGAGGATCGATGGGCTAGCCTTTGTCAATGGCCCTCCAGCCGCGCAGCATACTCTTCGATCAAGACGATTCTCGGGCCCCGGTGGAGAATCATCGGACCAGCAGCAGGCCCGATTTCGGTGTGAAATTGGATTCGCTGCTGGGCTGCGGAGAATTCAGCCCCATCTGTCCGGTCATGTTTTGTGCACTCTCCCTGTGTTTTATTTCTCTTAGCCTTACTGGACCCATTCACTGAGTTCTCCACTGTGTCTGTACTTTAACCAAGAAGAGTGCTGATAGTGGCACAGTAAGACATTAGAATGCGTTAATGGCAGAACTGGGGTAAGCAGCGCGTCAAAGAACAACTGAAACCAGGAACAGATAGCCCAGGTGGGGTGGGCGGAGGAGAGACAATGGTGAGTGAATAACGGATAATGGAGTGAATAATGGTGAGTGAATGATGGCTGCGCCCACCAATGGTGGAGTGAAGCCAGGATAAATAAATAAATAAATAATCTTTATTGTCACAGGTAGGCTGACATTAACACTGCAATGAAGTTACTGTGAAAAGCCCATAGGCGCCACATTCTGGCGCCTGTTCGGGTACACAGAGGGAAAATCCACATACCAGCTGTCTAGCCCACTGAGCTAAACCAGCCCACCAGTGGGGTGATGGGAAGAGAAAAATAATGAACCATTTCGTCATGAATTGGATGAATTGGACGCTTGCTGTAGTATCAATACAAAGAAAATCCAAAGGTTCTTGACTTGACATTACTCCTACAGCTGTGGAGATTTATGGATTCAGGATGGAAATTGAGAATTATGAAGATGAAATGAAATCCGCTTATTGTCACGAGTAGGCTTCAATGAAGTTACTGTGAAAAGCCCCTAGTCGCCACATTCCGGCGCCTGTTCGGGGAGGCTGGTACGGGAATTGAACCGTGCAGCTGGCCTGCCTTGGTCTGCTTTAAAAGCCAGCAATTTAGCCCACTGTGCTAAACCAGAATTAGCAGGGAAACGAGAAAGAGCGAAAGAAAGACTGGTGTCTGAGATTTTTTATTAATAACCTATTGATACAGTATTTTGAGAATAAGGGAATTACATGATCCAGGAAACTGAACAAGTAAGTTATTTAGATGCTTTACTCCATTAAAGGTGGTACATAAACGCAAGTCATCATTATGCAGTGTGTAGGGGCGGGGTGTGTGGACTGGCATTTGTTTAGCCTAGATTGCCAGCTAATCATTTTCATACTGCAAAAATTTATATTAAAAGCTAATGAGGCATGCCAGTAAGAAGCAATTGTTAATGTCGTGCCCATTTGTTCAATAAAATGTAACAATTGAAGTTAATTCATTCCATGTTCATTTTCATTTCCTTACTGTAGACTCTAAAGAAACTAGCAGAGTCCATTTTGGGACTTTGGAAGGATGAAAATCACTTTGGTAAAAAGGTTGGTGGCAAAATATTGATCTTCATGGATGATCCCAAAATAATCAGGCATTGTAAACAATGAGAAAAAGTGTAGCCAGATTCAGAAGGATTAGGACCTTTAGGAATGTAATTGGGCCACGAGATAAATGTGAAAGAATTAGTTTGGGAGGAGGAAGTCGCTATAGACAGTTACTATTGATACATCTGGAAAACCATCTGTTCCTGACAAGGAGCGCAATTCTCCGAAAAAATTTCCAAATTGGTCCACTTAACGAGGTCTCGTCGCAAATGAAGGCTCGCCAGCTGATTCGCCGGGACAACGCTCGCCAGTCCCCTGCTAACAAGGTCAAGCAGCACTTATGCTGCACGAGCTCAGTCAACCCCAGGCAGCTCGCAACATTGGCACCGAGGAGACCGGCCCCAAGATTCGGGGATGCTGACCTGGGGTGGCTGTGGAGGCCAGGAGGGATGTCCTGTTTCCCCGAGGATACAGGAGAGTCATCCACAATGTAGTCAGTGCTGTCTGGAATGAGGTGGTGGCAGCCGTCAGCTCGGGGAGTGTGATCAGGAGGACTGGCCATCAATGCTGAAAAAAGATCAATGAGCTACACCGGGCAGGATGAGTGAGTACACACCAACGCCCTCCAACCCTCCGCCCTTGGGAGCATCCACCCCCCCCAACTCCCCATACTGTGAACCACGTGTTTAGCTAACGATGGCCTCTCTGCATCTCCTCAGGGAAAGCACTCCCATAATCACAGGGAGAGGGCCCAGATTGACGGAGGGGTGCCAGACATAGGAATCCTCACCTCCTTCGCGGAGCAGCACTTGGAGATGACTGGGATGGCCGAGGACAGATTGGTTTGCCACGCGGAGGCTGGCAGACACCGCAGAGGTGAGGAACCACCGAGCTGCACCCGGAGGATCTGTCACACGTGAGTAATTATTGCCTTACTGACTGATCCATCCTCCCACTGACCACATGTCCATTCTTCCACAGCTGCTCCAGCCAATGACAACGGCCCAGCCTGGGCGGCCCCATCTCCTAACAGCCAGGAGTTCACTGCGGAGGAGAGCTCTGAGGATGCAACCATAGTCGCAGCACAGCTGTCATCCCCACTCTCCACCAGCGCAGATACACACACCTCGGGGTGACATGTCAGTGGACAGGCTTCAGGAGCACAACCTGGTGAGCACCACACCGCTGATGAAGCACTTCAGGAGGCAGGAACCTCAGGCGAGACAGCAGTCAGAAGTCAGCTCAATTCCATCACTCAGCTGGGTCCCAGCCTGATGCTGAGCCTGTGGTACAGAGATAGGCGGAGCTGATGGAGATCATAGGGACCAACCTGGATGTTCAGAGGGTGATGTCAGTGTCACTGCAGCAGATCCATAGCCAGTTGGAGGAGTCCCAAAGGCTCCAGGTGCAGGAGATGGCACTGGCAATTAATGGCACTGCTAGTGTAGCGACCGCAGCGGAGAGCCTGGTGCACGACGTCGGCACCATGAGTGAAGGTGTCCAAGTCTTTGTGCAGTCGGTGACGGCCAAGCCTGAGGGTCTCGGCAGAATGTCCGACTTGCTGGGGGATGTGACCCAGTACCAGCCTCACCTTGATGAGGTTCTGTGGGACAGATTGGGGAAGGGGATGGTTGGGTAGGTAGGGGGTGGGGAGGGGAGGGGTGGCTGGAGGGGTGGGGGGGTGACTGGAGGGGGGGGGGGGCGCTCCACTTTGCCTGTGGAGCGGGCCGGTTGCATCGCAATCTGTTCGGCGCCTGACGCAAATCTCGTTTTTGGCCTCTCCCTCGATTCACCGGCCTCCTTACGCTCGAGTGAAAATGCAACGAGGCCGGCGAATCGCACCCAAGGTGTATTTATTTACCTTCTGTGACATAATGAAATGTTCCAAGGTACTTCACAGGGTATATAAAGTGAATATTTAACGTCAAGCCACAAAGGGAAACATGCGAGATCAGATGATTAAAAGCTTGGTCAAAGAGGTGGGTTTTAAGAAGTGCTTTAAGAGGAAACATAGAAACTTAAAAAATAGGAGCAGGAAGAGACCATTTGGCCTTGGAGCCTGCTCTGCCATTCATTTTGACCATTGACCATGTGATCATCCAACTCAACAGCCTGATTCTGCCTTTCCCCATTCTTTGATCCCCTTCACACTGTTTCTCAATGAGATAATGCTTTGGAAAGCAGAAGCTCAAAGGAACTTGGGAGTCTTTGTTCACTATTCTCTTAAGGTTAATGTGCAGGTTCAGTCGGCAGTTAAGAAGGCAAATGCAATGTCAGCATTCATGTCAAGAGGGCTGGAATACAAGACCAGGGTTGTACCTCTGAGGCTGTATAAGGCTCTGGTCAGACCTCATTTGGAGTATCGTGAGCAGTTTTGGGCCCAATATCTAAGGAAGGATGTGCTGGCCTTGGAAAGGGTCCAGAGAAGGTTCACAAGAATGATCCCTGGAATGAAGAACTTGTCGTACGAGGGATGTTTGAGGACTCTGGGTCTGTACTAGTTGGACTTTAGAAGGATGAGAGTGGATCTTATTGAAATGTACAAGATACTGCAAGGCCTGGATAGAGTGGACGTGGAGAGGACTTGTGGGGAAAACTGGAACCAGAGGACACCATTTCAGATTAAAGGGATGATCCTTTAAAACAGAGATGAGGGGGAATTGTTTCAGCCAGAGGGTGGTGAATCTGTGGAACACTTGGCCGCAGAAGGCTGTGGAGGCCAATTCACTGAGTGTTTTTAAGACAGAGATAGCTAGGTTCTTGATTAATAAGGGGATCAGGGGTTATGGGGAGAAGGCAGGAGAATGGGGGCGAGAAACATATCAGCCATGATTTAAGGCGGAGCAGACTCGATGGGCCAAGTGGCCTAATTCTGCTCCTATGTCTTATGGTCTTGTATCTAAGTGCTATATCTAACTGCTTCCTGAAAACAAAATGTTTTAGCCTAAACTGCTTTCTGTGGTAGTGAACTCCACAGGCCGACCACTCTCTGGGTGAAGAAATTTCTCCTCATCCCTATTGTAAAAGGTTTACACCGTACCCTGAGAATATGACCACTGATTCTGGATACCCCACCATTGGGAAAATCCTTCTTGCATCTACCCTATCTAGTCCCGTTAGAATTTATTAGGTCTCTATGACATCCTCCCATGTTTTTCTGAACTCCAGCGAATACAATCCTAACTGGCTCAATTTCTCCTCATGAGTCAGTCCTGCCACCCCAAGAATCAATCTGGTAAACCTACTCTGCATTCCCTCTAGACCAAGGACATCCTTCCTCAGATAAGGAGACCAAAACTGCTCACAATATTCTAGTTGTGGTCTCACCAAAGCCCTGTATAATTGCAACAAGACATCCCTGCTCCTGTACTCGAATCCTCTCGCTATGAAGGCTAACATACCATTTGCCTTAATTTATGCCTGCTGTACCTGCATGTTAACCTTCGGCGATTGGTGTACGAGAACACCCAGGTCTCATTGCACATTCCCCTTTCTTAATTTATGGCCATTCAAAAAATAATCTGTCTTCCCGTTAACCTGTGTGGATAACCTCACTTTTATCCAAATTATACTGTATCTGCCAGTCATTTGCCCACTAAAGGCAGAGATACAAATAATGGGGCAATTAAACTCAGGTATGCTTAAGAGGCCACATTTTGATGAGAGCAGATACTTTGGAGTGTTGTGGGACTGGAGGAGATTGCGGAGAAGGGAGAGCTGATGCCACAGGAAACAAGGATGAGAGTTTAAAGAAGGAGGCGTTGCTTAATATAATTCAGCAACATAGCTAGATGGGTGGACTGGACTTGACGCGAGTAAGGAACCAGGAAGCAGAATTTCTGAGTCCTCATGGCTGTGGGATAAGTAAATAATGTGCTGTACTATATTAGAAATGGAATAAAGTAAATACCAAAATATATTTTGTGGCTGTACAAGTTCCTCACCTGGAGCATCTATTCACTTCTATTAATTTAGAAGAAGGCTTTGCCCTTCAAAAACATGAACATTCAAGTTGCACTCGAGTTTCAAGTGAAATCTTGATGAGTCAAGGTCAGGTCATACACAATTCCATTTATGTCAATGTTGTCAACCACTCCCACCAGCAGCATACCAAAACACTTTGGAACAATGCCAGTGATAGGCTGAAATCCGATAGTGGTCAACCCCGGGGTAGCCGAACGTTTGCACGGCGCTGACAAGAAAAATAATGTTGAAATCCATTGCAAAAGAGGCTTTCAAGCCTGCAACCTCAAAGGGCAAAGGCAGCAGATGCATGGGAACACCATCACTTGCAAGTTCCCCTGCAAGCCACACACGATCCTAACTTGGAACTATATCACCATTCCTTCACTGTCGTGGCATCAAAGTCCTGGACGTCTTTCCCGTATGGCGCTGCACCACCACTTTCTCAAGGGCAATTAGGGCTGGGCAATGAATACTAGTCTGTTCACCAACACCCACACCCCATAGAAGAAGAAAAAAAACTTTATGTATATCACAGCCAGTTCTTCTTCCAATGTGACAAACAGTTGAAATACGCTTTGATGGGGGTGGGGGGTGTGGGGGGTGGGGGGGGGGGGGGGGGGGGGGGCGGGGGCAGGCGATGAGGGGGTTGTGGTGAGCAAATTGGGTTTGGCAATGGGTATTGGACCTTCTTACCAAGTTACAATACAAAACTATTCGAGAGAATAGTGCACATTGGTGCATGAGGTAACAAGATTGAAAGAAGTGAATATATGATAAGAAGGTAAGTAGGTGGCACTGAAAGTAATCAAAAGGTTAGGCTTTGGAGGATGATAGCCTTTTTTGTTTATTCTATATATAAATATATATTATATAGTCATCTGTGGTTTAATTCACATCAGTGCATTCACTCAACTCCTTGCTTGATGAAGCAGCACATATTCTGTTGATAGGTTACTGAATGTTTTCCAAATAAATTACTTCTCGGAGATAACCAAGTGGCAATGCTCTAAAGCTAAGAGTAATTATCACTTATCATACTTCTCTGGATAGTTTCAAACTAATTAATATTGTTCCGTGATTCAGTGCCACTCGAAATGGAAAATTAAAACGAGAAGATTAAAGCAGCTCATTGGATTTTTCTGTTCATCATTTCTTGATGGTAATGTGGTTTTAAAACTTTTCTGGGCAGAGTTTCTTCAATTAAAAAGATGGGAGTTGCTATAGAAACCGATCAACGCAGTAAGGAACGTTTCCCTCAGGGAAAATCGAGGAAGGCACTCAAGCGTTCTGCAAAAACAGACGCAGGGCTTGTTGACCTGCACAGTCAATTCATTAGGTACAAAATTTTACAACCAAACGATTTCAGAGCTTTATGGAGATTTCACTTGTGTGGCCTGGATCTGATTAAATTAACCCATGTTGAACTAAATTAGTCCAGTCATGAATTCCACAATATTTTTGGCCTTTTCATTCGATAACATTACATTCTGTTTTATTATTATTACCTTTCTGACTCTGTACCCTGGCAGTGAGAAATCTTTCCTTTGAAATTAACCAATTTTTACATCATTGAATAAATGTTGGGTCATCCTCGGGCAGGATTTTGGGTTAGGATTCCAATGTCAGAGTTATATTATCCGTAGTGGTAATATGTTGTGTTCACTGTCTTTTCTTCCAGAATGGTCCGTTGTGTTGATGACAAAGAATCCACCAATCATTAGATTGAAACAAATCTGATTTATTGAATAATAATATTTATTGGGGCAGCACGGTAGCATGGTGGTTAGCATAAATGCTTCACAGCTCCAGGGTCCCAGGTTCGGTTCCCGGCTGGGTCACTGTCTGTGCGGAGTCTGCATGTCCTCCCCGTGTGTGCATGGCGTGGGATTCCTCCGGGTGCTCCGGTTTCCTCCCACAGTCCAAAGATGTGCGGGTTAGGTGGATTGGCCATGCTAAATTGCCTGTAGTGTCCTAAAAAAGTAAGGTTAGGGGGGGGGGGGGGGGGTTTGGGTTACGGGTATAGGGTAGATACGTGGGTTTGAGTAGCGTGATCATTGCTCGGCACAACATCGAGGGCCGAAGGGCCTGTTCTGTGCTGTACTGTTCTATGTTCTATGTTCTATATTAATTAAATGTAGTTCGAACACTCTACTGAGCTGTAGTCAATAATTAAGTAATATTGAATCTGTCCAGCAGTACTCTAGGAGAGAATCCCGCCCCCCATTTGAATGGAGAGAGATTGGAAAACTCTACGGTGGAGAAGGATCTGGATCCCAGTACATGAGTCACAAAATGTTAATATGCAGAGACAGTAAGCAATTAGAAAGAGAAATGGAATACTGGAATTTATTGCAAGAGGAATCAAAAATACACATCTGCTGGTTCCCCTTTATCTTTCCCACTTATTAAATCCTCAAAGAACTCAATTTATCAAACACAATTTCCCTTGTACAATATTGCACAGTATTTTGAACTTCTAAATGTCCTGCCAATATCTTCTAATTTCTGGATTCTAGCATTTCATCAAAGACAGATGTTCGAATATTTGGCGGACAGTTTTCTGCTTCCCGTCTCCATCCTTTTTTGAATAGTGATGTTACATTTGTGGTTGCGGGAGGCCTTCTGGTACAGTGATGGTGCACCTCAGGGGCTGGTTTAGCACACTGGGCTAAATCGCTGGCTTTTAAAGCGGACCAAGCAGGCCAGCAGCACGGTTCGATTCCCGTACCAGCCTCCCCGAACAGGCGCCGGAATGTGGCGACTAGGGGCTTTTGACAGTAACTTCATTGAAGCCTACTCGTGACAATAAGCGATTTTCACTTCACTTTCACTCAGGGGAAGAGCTTGAGTCTTCTGCACTGTAAATTCTATGGGCGGGATTCCCCCGCAATCGGTGGATGGCCCGACACCGGCGGCAAGAACAGTGAACCAGTCTGGCGTCGGGCCACCCGGACCATCAGGAAGCCTCCGACCCGGAAGGGGCTAGCAGCGGCGTGACGCCAATCGCGATGGCGTCACCTGTTACAGATGCACGCGCCATCATTGATGCCGCGCGGCGTCGCAGCACAAAAGACGCCACTGCCGGAGACCCGGCAAAATGGCCGCACGCCGCGCAGCGCCAAGGTTTCAGGAGCAGGACATCTTGGCGCTCCTGGACGCAGTGGAGCAGAGGAGGGAGGCCCTCTACCCCGGACACAGCCGCAGAGTCGCACCGCAGCTCAGCCGGCGCCAGTGGAGGGACGTGGCAGAGGCCGTCAGCGCCGTGGCCGTAACAGCCAGGACAGGCATCCAGTGCCACAAGAAGGTCAATGACCCAGTCAGGGCAGCCAGGGTGAGAACCTCCCACCATTCCCCCCCCCCCACAGGATGGGCAGCATAGTCCTAGCTGCAACTGACATTGCTGCACCCAACCATGCAGGCTGCTTTGGCAGGATGGGGTTTGAACCTATGCCAACACACACAAAACCACTGGTCCGCAAGTATATGTCCGCCTAATACTGTTGCCCTTTATCTCTGTCACCCCCCCCTGTCCACAAGAGATGTGCGCTCATAACAACTGGGAGGGTGAGAGGACCAGAGGGGGTCCACCTGAATTGCACCCCTTCACCATTCATGAAGAAAGGGCCCTGGACTTAGCAGGTGGACCCGAGGATCGGGAGGTTGCGGATGCAGAGGTCGGGGGCGCAGCACCAAGTGAAGCCCCCCACTGCCTGCCCCCCCTTCCCCCATCCTCCTTCCCCATCCCTCTTTCTCCCCCATTGCCCCTTCCCCCGCCCCCCTTCCCCATCCCCCCTTGCCCCCCTTCTCCCCATCTCCCTTCTCCCCATCCCCTCTTCCCCACATCCCTCTTCCCCATTCCCATCTGTGTGTCTAACCATGCATGCTGTGTTGTGTATTGCAGGACCAAACGTCGACCCACCCGTCCCTGTGGATGCCAACTGCCCCCACCCAGTGCCAGGGCACCCACAAGATAGGGATAGACCTGGCCCGTCAGGCATACAATTCCCCCACCCAGTGCCAGGGGCCAGTCGAGTCAGGCGTACGCCGCCCCCATCTAGTGCCAATGCGGCGACACCGGAGGGCTACACCCAGCGACGGGGAGGGCAGCCACACCAACAGGCCCCCGTCCCAGTCAACCCAGGACACAACCACCCAGGACACCCACATACAGGACACACCCATCCAGGACACTGACACACAGGACACTGACACACAGGGCACTGACACATAGGACACGTGACACACAGGACACTGACACACAGGACACTGACACACAGGACACTGACACACAGGACACTGACTCACAGGACACTGAAACACAGGATACTCACACACAAGACACAGCCCCCCAGGACACCCACACAGGGGATGGACGGACACGACACACCAGTCCAGGGGACCCCGGACGTCGGGCCGGATGAGGAGCACAACATTACGCCACTGCTATCTCCTACACCATCGCAAAGACACTCACCTCAGTTGGGCACTTTAGCGATGAGGCTTCTGGTACACTAACTGGTGCGCACAACACAGCCGTCCCAGTGCAGCAGGTGGAGGTAGGAGCAGCCGAGGGGCCAGACAGTCGGAGAACTGCCCGGCCCCAGCAACCATCTGCCGTCCAGATGGGTCCCGGGTTGCTGGAGTTACCACACCCACCCATAGACCCGATGCAGTCACGGACGCAGGGACAATCAAAGGGGCGGCGGCCCACTTGCGACACCTGCAAACGCAGGTGGAGGAGTCCACCCACACAGTTGGCATGCGCGGTGGAGGCAATGGGGGCGACGGTGTCAGACATGGGGAGTATTATGCATGTGGTGTCTGTGGCCCAGGACATGGCTGCCCTCTCACAAGCAGCCATGAGCCAGAGTCATCTGCAGTTCGCAAAGGCGCTCAACGCCGTGGCCCAGTCTCAGCAGGCCATGGCCCAGTCTCAATAGGCCATAGTTCAGTCTCAGTGGACCAACACTGAGGGCATCGGCGTCATTGCCAGGTGCTGGCCGGCGTCGCCCAGACACAGACAGGGATGGCCAACTCCCTGAGCTCCATGGCTGCAAACTTGCAGACTCTTGTTGATACCAGGGCGGGTTTCCAGGACTGGCAGCGCTAGGTGCCGGGGGTGCGTCGGGTGCTGGATCCACTTGCACCCCCGACCCATGGAGAGCACCGAGGGCCATCGGGCACCCCGAGGGAGGAGGAGGTGCTGGGGCCTGTTCCGGTTCCCCCTGCAGGGGTGGTCCCGGAACACCGTGACACCTCGGACTCCCCCCTATGGTCCCAGGTGCATCTGGTGGGCAACGGGTAGGACAGGCTGGCAGCTCGCCATCCCAGTCACCCGAGCCGCAGGCTGGCCCATCTAGGCCGGGCCGCCCCAAGAAACGGCCGCCAAAGGGGTCCCGAGTCACAGGGCAGGAATCACAGGAGTCCGCCTCCAGTTCTGCTGTACCGTCTGGGGAAGCACCGAGACGTAAGCCCAAAGAATTAGACCCTAAGTTGGCACGGGTGCAGGGCAGAGATTAGTCCTGGGGCTAGGGCACGTGTATGAACTGTTTGTCATTAAAATCACTTTCACACCTCCAGAAGCTGCCTTTGTTCTCTGTCCAATGCGTGCGGGGGTGTGGTGTGAGGTGAGCGCCAGTGCGTGTGTGAGGGGTGATGGGAAGTCGAGCTGAGGTGAGTTCCCCCCCCCCCTCCCCCGCCCACCCCGGGTTGCCCTCGCCATCCCCCCGGGCAGATGACGGGTCCGTGCGCTGCAGTGTCCAGGCCGCATGCAGGGACCACCCAGGTGGAGGGTGTTACTGTGGCCATGAGTCAGACATTGTCTAACGATGTAGAGCCCGGAGCTCATCGCAGAGCGGGTTGTCAACATTCTCCATGCCACGCTATAGACCCGCTTCCACTGGCGACCGTGTGAGCCCTGCCCATTGTGCCGCAGGTGGATGTGCAATGGAGGGGTGTTGCGGTGGTGGGCGGTGTGAGGGTGGTTGGTGGTGGACGGGGTGAGGGCGGTTGGTGGTGGGCGGGGTGAGGGCGGTTGGTGGTGGGCGGGGTGAGGGCGGTTGGTGGTGGGCGGGGTGAGGGTGGTTGGCTGTGGGTGAACATAGAACATAGAACAGCACAGCACAGAACAGGCCCTTCGGCCCTCGATGTTGTGCCGAGCCTTGTCCGAAACCAAGATCAAGCTATCCAACTCCCTGTCATTCTGGTGTGCTCCATGTGCCTATCCAATAACCACTTGAAAGTTCCTAAAGTGTCCGACTCCACTATCACAGCAGGCAGTCCATTCCACACACTAACCACTCTCTGAGTGAAGAACCTACCTCGGACATCCCTCCTATATCTCCCACCTTGAACCTTATAGTTATGCCCCCTTGTAACAGCTACATCCACCCGAGGAAATAGTCTTTGAACGTCCACTCTATCTATCCCCCTCATTATAAACCTCTATTAATTCGCCTCTCATCCTCCTCCGCTCCAAAGAGAAAAGCCCTAGCTCCCTCAACCTCGCTAGTCCCAAGAATGGAGAATCCAGCCCCATATGTATGATTTGTCATGGGGTGAGGGTGGTTGGTGGTGGGTGCGGTGAGGGTGGTTGGTGGTGGGTAGTGGTGGGAGGGGTGAGGGTGGTTGGCGGTGGGCAGGGTGAGGGTGGTTTTTGGTGGGCGGGGTGAGGGTGGTTGGTGGTGAGTGGGATGAGGATGGTGGGCTTCTGCCATACTGTGCTGACCGTACCCATACTCGGCGATTCCCACGGCCACTAGTCTGTGAACCATGCGGCTATCAACCCGTCCCGTGCCCGCTGGCCCAGCCGGTAATGGTTAGCAGCCTCCCGTCCCTGTCCAGTCCATCTGTCCTGACCATTGCCCCCATCCTCCTCATCTGGGGATGCCTGCCCTTCCTTGTGTTGCTCCTCCCCCTCCCCTTCCTCTGTCTCCAGCACATCACCCCTCTGCTGGGCTATGTTATGCAGGACACAGCAGACCACAACGATGCGGCCGACCCTCTCCGACGGGTACTGGAGCGGTCCAGGCACCTGAAGCGCATCTTCAGCAGCCCAAAGCACCTCTTGATCACACTCCTGGTTGCTGCATGGGGATCGTTGTTGCAGTTCTCCGGGTCAGTCTGTGGCCTCTGTATAGGCATCATCAGCCACGACCGCAACGGGAACCCTTGTCGCCCAGCAACCAGTCCCTCAGCTGGCGGGGGGGTGGGTGTTCCCTCGAACATGGTGGGGTTGAACGATTGGGCCAATACGAACGAGTCATGTACACTGCCCGGGTACCGCGCGCAGACATGCAGGGTCCTCATGCGGTGGTCACAGACCACCTGAATGTTCATGGAGTAGGCCCCCTTCCTGTTTGTGAACACAGACCTGTAATCCGCTGGTGGCCGCATGGCTCCGTGCATCCCATCGATCAACCCCTGTACCATGGGTATCCTGGCCACGGTAGCAAAGCCCGCTGCCCGGGCATTCTGGTGGGCGTGGTCCAGAGGAAATGGGATGTAGCGGTCCGCGATGGCATATAGGGTCACTGCACGAATGCACCTGTGCACCGATGCCTGGGAGATGCCGGACAGGTCCAACTCGGTGACTGGAATGACCCCGTGGCGTAGAAGTTCAGGGCCACCGTAACCTTGAAGACCACCGGAAGGGGGTGTTCTCCCCCAGTCCAACGCGGTGCCAGATGTGCCATCAGGTGACAGATATGGGCAATGGTTTCCCGGCTCATCCTGAATCTCCTCCTGCATGCCCGATCCGTGAGGTCCTAGTACAACGAGCGGCGCCGGTACACACGGGGCCTCATCGGGCCCCTCCGTCACCGTGGCGCCACCACCTCCTCCTCCTCCTCTTCCTCCTCATCATGTCGGGCGGGCGGCTCTCCAGCCTGGGCAGCAGCCACCTGCCTCTCTGCGGAATGCTTCTCTGTGGCAGCCTCCGCCGCCTCCCTGGCACCTTCCTCCTCCTGCTCCCACAGGGCAACATGTAGAGGAGCAGCTCCCGCCATGGCAGCCAACATCGCTGGTTGATGCCCAAACATGACGGTCTGCAGGGGGTGGGGATAGATGACAAGTCATTATTGCCCATAGGCCCCTCTGCAGCCAGGTGACATGGGCTGCAAAGTCACTCCTGTTGCTAGCTGGCACCTAGCCAGGCGAACCTTCCCACCATCCCCGGCATCGCATCCCCGGCACGCCCCCTCCCCGGTACTCCCCATTCCCGGCACTCCCCCTCCCCGGCATCCCCCTCTCCAGCACTCCCCTCCCTGGCACTCCCCCTCCCCGGCAGCCCCCCTCCCCGTGACCCCCCCTCCCCGGCACCCCTCCTCCCCGGCACTCCCATCCCCGGCAGCCCCTCTCCCCGGGACCCCTCCTCCCTGACACTCCCATCCCCGGCAGCTTCCCTCCCCGGCACTCCCATCCCCGGAACTCCCCTCCCCGGCACCCACCCTCCTCAGCACACCCCCTGCCGGCACACCCATCCCCGGCACCCCTCCTCCACGGCACCCCTCTCCCCGGCACCCCTTCCCCGGCACCCCCCCCTCCCCCAGCACTCCCATCCCCGGCATTCCCCTCCCCGGCACTCCCATCCCCGGCACTACCCTCCCCTGCACTCCGATCCCTGGTACCCCCGAGCCACGGCACACCCCAGCCCCTCCCCACCCCAACCCCAGCACCGATCACCGGAGTGCACCCTCAGCCGCGGGGAGCACCCTCCACTGGCACCGGCAAACCCACCCCCGCCTACGGCCGTGCCGTCTCCTCTCCGGCAGCCGCCCCACGCTGACCCCTACCTCCGCGCTCGCCGGCATCAGCCAGCACGATTATTTGATTCACGGGTCCGCGGGACTTCGGCCCATTTAGGCCGGAGATTTGGAGCAGCCCCCGGGCCCATTACATCGCGCCGAATTTCGCCATTCTGCGAGGCGCGCGGCGCGATTCCCGTTGCTGCGATTTTTTGACTGCCGGAGAATATGCCGGCCAGCGTCGGAGCGGCGGGGGTTCGGAGAATCCCGCCCCTATGTCTCGGAGTCCAAGTGCAGGACTTGTTGGCCACAGAAGGAGTGTTCAACTGGCCGGTCGTCAGCTCGGGAGCTCTTCTGCCATGTCCCCCACCATTCTGCAAAGGGTTAAAAAAGGCAGTATCTGGGTGTGGAGATACACAAACTACAACATTTGCAGTTTACAATCCGCTGTGATGTCTCCAGAATCAAGGGAATTTTTGAAGATTACAGCCAATGTATCTGCTATCTCTGCAAACCCCACCTTTAAGATTCCAGGATTCAGGCTTTCTGGTCCATTAGTCCGATTAGATTTCCTAGGTTTTTTTCCTCTGGTGATTGTGATTTGTTTGAGGTGCCTCCTTCCCTTTTGCCTCTTGTTTTTCTACTATTCTTGGGATGATTTATCCCTTTGTTTTATCATCTTTTTGCTGTTTTCTACAACTTTCCAAGACTTAGGGCCTACCACTAACATTGGCCGGGATTCTCCCCTACCCAGCGAGGCGGGGGGTCCCGGCGTGATAGAGTGGCGTGAACCACTCCGGCGTCGGGCCACCCCTTAAGGGGCTAGGCCCGCGGCGGAGTGGTTTGCGCTCCGCCGGCTGGCATGGACGGCCTTTGGCGCCACAGCAGTCGGGGCCGAAGGGACTTCGCCGGCCGGGATAAGTCCGCGCATGCGCCAGAGCATCAGCGACTGCTGATGTCATTCCCGTGCTTGCGCAGGGGAGGAGTCACCTCCGCCTCTGCCATGGTGAAGACCATGGCGAAGGTGGAAGGAAAAGAGTGCCCCCACGGCACAGGCCCGCCCGCCGATCGGTGGGCCCCGATCGCGGGCCAGGCCATCGTGGGGGCAGCCCCGGGTCCAGATCGCCCTGCGCCTCCCCCAGGACCCCGGAGCCCGCCCGCGCCGCCTGCTCCTGCCGGTAAGGTAGGTGGTTTGATCCACGCCGGCGGGAGAGGGTTGACAGCGACGGGACTTCGGCCCATTGTGGGCCGGAGAATCGCCCGGGGGGGGCCCGCCGACCGGCGCGGCGCGATTCCCTCCCCCGCTGAATCTCTGGTGGCGGAGAATTTGGGACATGGCGGGGCGGGAATCGTGCCCATTGTACATCTTTTCCTTCAATTTTGTATCATTTTCAACCTCCTTAGTTAACAATGGATGGTATATTCTTCTCGTAGAGTCTTGCTTTCTCAATGGAATATATTTTTGATGAGAGTTATGAAATAGCGCTTTTAATTTTTGTCACTGTTTATCTTCCTTTTAACCTGTTTTCTCAGTCCACTTTACCAACTCTATCTTTGTACCTTTGTTTAAGAAGGTAGTTTCAGGCCCAAATTTCTCACTCTGAATGTGGAATTCTATGCTATGATCACTGATACATAGAAGATTCTCGACGAGGATGTCATTAATTAGTCCTGCCTCATTGCACATTACCAGGTCTAAAATAGTTGGTTCCAGAATGTATTGTTCTAAGAAACTGTCCCAATTATAATCGATGCAATCATCTTCCAGGCTACTTTTTCCAATTTGATTTGAGCAATGCATGTGAAGATTAAAACCCCTTATGTTTATTGCAGTATTTTACTTACAGGCCCCCATTATTTCTTGATTTATACTCTTTCCTACAGTGTAACTGCTGCTACAGGGCCTATCAACCATTCCCACCTGTGTCTTCTTTCCTTGATTATTCCTTTTTGCCACCCAAACAGAATCTATGTTTTGAGCTGCCAAACCAAGATCTTTCTCACTCTGTACTGAACTCATCCTTTCTTAACCTAATGATCCCACCACCTCCTTTTCCTTTTTGTTTCCTGACAAATGTAAATACCCTTGAATATTTAGGGTCCAGCTATGATCTCTTTGCAAACCCTGCTTGGGATTCCCCCCCCCCCCCCCCCCCCCCCCCCCATTTGTTTCAGGTTGATTTGGCAACGGCAGTGGAAAATATCATGAGGAGCGCAAAGTCACATTTTACACCAGCATAAACACGTGATAAGTTTGTCCCCCAACCCTGTCAGATATGGGGCACGTTTCTGCCAGGAACCTCATTTAAATTCATTTACTGTCATCTTATTATCCGCCTGCTAAGCCAAAATCATGCCCCACCACTTCCCCATTAAAAAAGTCCATCCACGTCAGTGTGATGGAAGAACGCCGTGAAGATTGACTGGATTCCCTGGTGAATAGGGATCCCAGATGCAGCGCTCAGTGGAGAGAGGATCCTGCCTGGGTACCCTCCCTGGCACTGCGTGAGCACTATTCAGGCATCCTCTAGCACTACCTAGGAGTCCCTGGCACTGTCAGGTTACCCCCTGGCACTGCTTGGGAGGGTGCCAGGGTGGAGGGGGTAGGGAGGATTCCAGGGTTAACTGGTTTGATCACTGTACACTGGGGCACCCTATAAAAATGGTATCCAATCCTTGCGTTTCCATGTTGCTGGTAAGGCGGGCCAATCAGAGGCCACCCCATCAGTGATACGTCGCAGGACCTGATACTTGAAGTTTTCTTTCTCTGTCACAGACTAAATGGCAGAGAAAGCCACCGTGTCAGCTTCAATGCTAATTTTCCCACCCAATATTGACTTTTGCTGATATCGGGGCAAATCTTGCCCCATGTCTCTATAACGATGATCAGATCATACTTAGTTGTTTCTATTTGTGTGATCCATTCATTCTTCTTCTTACAAACAATGTACGCATTCATACAAAAATCCTTTAATGCTATAGTTTTATTATTTTTCCCCTACTCTGACCTTATTTGCTGCTGCACTCTTATGATTATACACTCTGTCCCTTCCTGGCACACTTTGGTTATCATTACCTGCATCGTTTTCCTGGCACCATTGCCTTGTCATTTCTCTTTAAGATGAATATGATGATGGGTGGAGGGTTCACATGAGGGAGATTTGGAATGTTAAAGCCGTCTCTACAGCTCTAGTTATGCAATTCACCACTACTATTGCCAGCATGGATAAGGTGGAGGCCACCCCAAAGGTACGGCTCCCACTTTCCCCAGTACTGCTGGCAGTGCCCCATGAATCAAAACCCATTTCTCCCACATCCATCTTCCACACATCCAACTCTCTGACCTTATTTGCTCTATGGCAATTTTCTTGTGACTCAGGTAATTGTGTTTCTGCTTTTTAGCTTGGTCCCCAGCTATCCAAACCTCCTCAGTGGGACCTCTTTCTTCGTCCTACCTCCATCATGGTTACACACAGAGACCAAAACACAGGATCCTTCTCCTCCCAATCCAGTTTCCTCTCCAGTATTAATATGTCTTTCACCGAGGCACCAGGCAGGCAACAGAAGCTCTCAGCTACAGAGAACCGTGCTAAACCTCCCTAGCTATACTGTCTGCTGTTACAACTGCATTCCTTGAATGGCTCCCTGCCCCATGGTGCTATGATCAGTTTGCTCATATTTCTGAAGTCACTGCCCTTAGTGTTGGGTGGGGTTACTGGGTTATGGGAATAGGGTGGAGGTGTTGACCTTGGGTAGGGTGCTCTTTCCAAGAGCCGGTGCAGACTCGATGGGCCGAATGGCCTCCTTATGCACTGTAAATTCTATGAATGCCTATGAAAATCTGAGGTGCTTAGCCTAAGAGAAGAGGTGTGTCTCCTGGAACAAAACATCACTTGGCACAACATCGAGGGCCGAAGGGCCTGTTCTGTGCTGTACTGTTCTATGTTCTATATCACAGTGATGCATCACAGTGTCTGAAGCTCAGACACCGGTTCATCAAGTCAGAGCCGAGATTCCTTGAGCATTGTATTACGGGCCAGGGCTTAGAGAACCCCAAAGTGAATCATGGAGTTCACCTGACCCACAACTTTGAATAGATTTTGGTTATGAGGAGCACAAGGGCCCACTTTACAGGTGTGATGCATCAGAGAACTAAGAGTATTTTTAAACAAAAACAATGTTTATTCTATGAATACAGTTAACATTTTTAAACACACAGAATAAACATCTTAGCAACTATCAACTCAAATACTTCCCCCAAAGAATATAGTACTCTATAAGTAACCCTTAATCTTTCGTTCAACATCCATAAGACAAATACTCTCTTCAGCACAGACATAGAACATAGAACAGTACAGCACAGAACAGGCCCTTCGGCCCTCGATGTTGTGCCGAGCAATGATCACCCTACTCAAACCCACGTATCCACCCTATACCCGTAACCCAACAACCCCCCTCCCCCCCAACCTTACTTTTAAGGACACTACGGGCAATTTAGCATGGCCAATCCACCTAACCCGCACATCTTTGGACTGTGGGAGGAAACCGGAGCACCCGGGGGAAACCCACGCACACACGGGGAGGACATGCAGACTCCGCACAGAGTGACCCAGCCGGGATCCGAACCTGGGACCCTGGAGCTGTGAAGCATTTATGCTAACCACCATGCTACCGTGCTGCCCCGAACGTCAGGTTTAAATTCTCCACTGAGAGCAGCTATCACTTTTAAATTAGCAAGTGATTTGAAGACATTCCTTTCATGCAGAGAGAGATCAGAATTGCACCTGGTTTTCCTGGGTGCAGCTCCAAATCTGAACAACGAAACTAAACACGCCCTGTAGCTGTCAGCTCAAAGCGAAAGTAAAACAGACAGACAGCCCAGCTCCACCCACACTATGACATCTCTGCAGCTATTTGATAAACGCCCATTTCTTAAAGGTACTCTCGCATGAATGAAACTGGCCGGAAATATCCAATATCTCATTATTGCATAAGGGCAGGCCAGCGAGACATTTACAGCAGAGGTGGTTGCTGTGGATCACACTGCTGTCTACCAGCTCCCACCTGCTACAGCGAGTCAGGCAGGTTGCCAAACCATACTCAAACCCACATCCAGGAAATGGCCTAAATGCATGAGTTTGCCAGGAAATTGGTAGGCTGGCCAGCCGACAAAATTACCTGATCATCCGTCTCCATTCCCATCCCATAATTGGGATGAAAATCCCACCCCTCAGGTCGGGAATTGAGATCTCCTATTTTTCGGGATATCTGAAGCAATTATCCTGCTGTTAATTCTCAATATCTTTAATCAATTATGGAAATCTAAACTGCACAATGTAGTTGAACAAGAAATTTCAACAGCCTATCTTTCTTTCCCAGTGTGTTTTTTTAAAAATTGTGTCTTGCTGTTTAAGGACTGATAGCAAAGGAAAGCAAAACTTAATGGATTCCCCAGACATTGGTAACTGGTGTACTGCAGATGTCACAGTCATGTCCGATGCCCATTAAACTTATTCAGAAGGTGGACGCTCTACCTTGATTTTAAAAAGCGGCACAGACAATTTGCCTTCACGAATTGTACTCCAGGGGGGTCAGGTGACTTCTTTTGTGGCTTCGAAATAGACAAGGCTCACCTCATGTCTGAACATGTCTCTGTAGAGACATTAAAATGTAACTGTGCTTGTGGACAATCTTCTGTGAAAGAGAATCAGGATACACCTCGAGCACTTGGAGAATTTACACCAACTCAAATGTAATTGTTCCCCCAGACTTGATGCCTGCAAAGTTAAAATCTAACAGAGTGGGTGTGAAGGAATCTTTGATCCACAGAAGCTGTAAATGCCTGGCATTCATTCCCCATTACATGACATTGGCTTATAATCTTGAATCACTTACATTGTCATATGACTGAAACTGGCTGAAAATAGCCAACATCTCATTATTCCAGGAGAGCAGGCCAATGAGCCAATCTGGGATATGAGGACCATGGGGAAACCATCTCTAGTCCAGTACAAGATTAAACCCTTTCTCAAAAAGCAAGCCACCGCAGCGAGTGAAAGGGCTACCTTACCTGCAGAATTATAAATTGTTACATCAGCAGTGCCAGGGTGCCACCCTGCCCAGATACCAACCACCCAGGGGCCTCCGACAGGGGGAAGACCACCCCCCCTGCCCAAAGTAATTTTCTCCCTCATCGCTCTTTGGGGGGGCCAGTGCTAAATGGTGCCTGGCTGGAGTCTCCACGCCGAGGCCAGTAGACCCTGGGAGCAGGTGAGATCTAGCGTCGGCAGAATTAAGTGATATTTTAAGCCACGATTCTGTCTGAAACAGCCAGAAAATTCCAACCTCCACTGTGTTGATTGACCTAAGAGAGAATGCTTCAAGCCTGCAATGTTTAAATAAGTGAGCTATTTGGTTTATCCTTTCAGTAAACGTAGTTGCATGTCTGTTACATATTGAGAAATAATCTTTTCGAGGGCAGCACGGTGGCATAGTGGTTAGCACTACTGCCTCATGGTACCGAGAACCTGCGTTCGATCCCAGCCCCGGGTCACTGTCCGTGTGGAGTTTGCACATTGTCCCCATGTCAGCGTGGGTCTCACCCCCACAACCCAAAGATGTGCAGGGTAGGTGGATTGGCCACTCTAAATTGCTCCTTAGTTGGGAAAAAAAAGAATTGGGTACTTTAAATTTATTTTTTAAAAAGATGATCTTTTCCTGTGTGTGTGTGTGTGAATGTTTTTTGTGTGTGTGTGGTATGTGTGAGAAGTGTGTGTTTGATGGTGTTACATTCCGAGTACTGTGGGAAATAAAATGATTATCCCTTCTCTTGATTTAAAAACTCACAAGAAAGTGTGTTTCATGTCTGTCCTTTAAAATCACAGTATTCCTTTTCATAAATACATCTTATTGCGGTCAGCTGAGAGGTGAGCAAAAGGGGAAATCTTGCGTGGGATTCTCTGATCCTGAGGCTAAGTGTTGACGCCGTTGTAAACGCCGTCGTGTTTATCGACGGCATCAACATGCGCTCAGGAGCAGCGATTCTGACTCTACAGGGGGCCAGCACGGCACTGGAGCGACCCATGCCACTCCAGCTGCCGATCCCGGCGTCAGATGGGCGCCGCGGGTCTGTGCATGCGCAGTGGGACTGGCGCCAATGCGCGCATGCACAGTGGGTCTGGCGCGATTGCGCGCATGCGCAGTGCTCCCTTCTCCGCGTCGGCCCCGACGCAACATGGCGTAGGGCTACAGGGGCCGCCGCAGAACAAAAGAGGACCCCAGCCCGAGAGGCCAGCCTGCCGATCAGTAGGCCCCGATCCCGGGATAGGCCACAGCTGAGGCCCACCCCCCGGGGTGGGGATCCCACTCCCCCCCCCCCACCCTGTTGCCGCCGGATGCATGCATGCAGAAGTCCCGCCGGGTAAGAGCACACATGGATGGCGGCGGTGGGATTTGTTTTTTACGTGGCCCCTCGGCCCAACCCGGCCGGAGAATCACCGCGTGGGGCTGTGTAGAGTGGCCCCCAACCGACGCTGTGCTGACCACGCCGGCGCCAAGGGCGCCGATTCTCCGTGGACCGGCGTTGGTGCGGCGTTGTGCGATTTGCGTGCGCCCCAGCGATTCTCCAGCCTGGCCTGGGCTGAGAGAATCCTGCCCCATATCATTGGGCGTAACTTACCGGAATCGGGGTGGGACACGGCCGGAATATCCCGCAAGAGGCCTCTTCCGGGATTCCCGCTGTTCGTTACACCTCGCGAAATCTAATAAGACTTTGCGATCTGCATCCCGTCTACTATGGACGTGACACTGACTAGCAGAGTTAAGTGCTCACTTAATTGTGCCAGTCTCTGATCTAACTGGCTCCCAGGATCTACTAGCCTCGCAAAGGAGACCCCTGTCAGGCGCCGTTTAGCACTGTCTGCACAAATGGGGACCAGGAAAAAAAATACTTTGGGCAGGTTCTCCCAGGAGACTGGATGCCAGTCCAACACTGCCAGGATTTCCACGTGGCACTGTCAGGCTGGCATTGTACTGCCAATGTCACAGGCTGGCACTGGCAAGGTGCCCAGGTGCCATTTTGTCCATGCAGGTGATCGGGCTCGGGGGTGCCCTGCCCTATGAGGTGGAGTGCTGGGGGCTTGAGGGCCTCTTGAGTTGGGGTGTTGAGAGGATCTGGTGGTCGCACGTGCGGGGAGTGGGGGGGGGGGGGGGGTGGGGTCTGGGCACCATTTGAAAATGGCACCCCAATCTCTTCCTTCATTGAGAAGCGGTGCTCCTCAGTCCAGTAAATGCGATTGAGGGCGGCCTTGGTAGTTAGATAGCAGGATCGTAGAGTAGGGAAAGGACCCTCTAATCCCACCCAGAATGGTCTCTGTTATTTTATTCATTAGGTCGCGCCCAATATCTCTCCCTGTCCATAACATAAGCCTGAAGTGCAAGTCTTTCCCCATCTGCAAGATTAGAAAGCAATCGTTTTTTTTTTCTATTTTCCTCTACCAATACTCATGGAACACACTCATTAAATATAAAATAAGACAATTTACAGGTACTATTGCCGATGTTATCTGGCCAGGAAGGAATACATTCATTGGCTCAGATAATATCATAAGCATCGAGAGTGAAAATCAATTGATGTGTTAATGAGGTGCTGAATCTGAAGCTGAAGCATCTAATCTTAAATCGATTCAAAAAAAGCAATTCATTTGAAAACAAGAAGGCAAACAAACTCATCATTCAGTCCACCTGTGGGCTGCTGTGACAGACCCATAATTCAAATAAAGTGATTGGCAGGAACTTTGCATTCCTCCCGAGGCTGGGTTCTAAGAGGGGCTGGGGTATAAAATTGGGCGCCATGGCCAGTCCACCTGAAGCCTACTTGTGACAATAAATGATTATTATTATTATTATTACTACAATCTTTTTTACCTACAACTTGGCAAGTATGGATCTTCCTACTTGCCCTGGGCCAATCAAGCCCACAATTTGCCAATGAACGGTCATCCAAGGGCTCTACCCGCTGACACTGAGATTGTCCTTGCAGCTGAAATGAAATGAAATGAAAATCGCTTATTGTCACAAGTAGGCTTCAATGAAGTTACCGTGAAAAGCCCCTAGTCGCCACATTCCGGCGCCTGTCCGGGGAGGCTGGTACGGGAATCGAACCGTGCTGCTGGCCTGCTTGGTCTGCTTTAAAAGCCAGCGATTTAGCCTGGTGAGCTAAACCAGCCCCCAGCTGGGGAGACCAGCGGTGAGCAACCAGTCAGGTAAAAGAAGATAAAAGCAAATTATTGCGGAAGCTGGCATCTGAAACCAAAGAGAAAATGCTGGAAAATCTCAGCAGGTCTGGCTGCATCTGTAGGGAGAAAAGAGAGGTAACGTTTTGAGGGTAGCACGGTAGCGCAAGTGGCTAGCACTGTTACTTCACAGCGCCAGGGTCCCAGGTTCGATTTCCCCGCTAGGTCACTGTCTGTGCGGAGTCTGCACGTTCTCCCCGTGTCTGCGTGGGTTTCCTCTGGGTGCTCCGGTTTCCTCCCACAGTCCAAAGACGTGCAGGTTAGGTGGATTGCCCATGATAAATTGCCCTTAGTGTCCAAAACAATTCGGAGGGGTTATTGGGTTACGGAGATAGGGTGGAAGTGAGGGCTTAAGTGGGTCGGTGCAGACTCGATGGGCCAAATGGCCTCCTTCTGCACTGTATGTTCTATGTTCTATGAGTCCAGATGACTCTTTGTCAAAGCTAGGTAAACGAAGAATTAGCAAAGCAAAAGTATATTTATCCTATATTCTAACATCCAGAATTAACATGTAGTGCACATGAGTTAACAGGTAAGCTGTGTTTGTACACAGCACAAACTGTGCATTAAATAGCATTCACAATTAAGACAAATTCCACAAATTTCACAGATACCCACGCAAATGTCAGTCATCACTGAGTCTCAACAAATCTTTAAAACTCCGGCTTCTTCATGAGGGATTTTAGATCCTCTTCTTTTAGGATCTTCTATTCTCCTCTTTCCCTCAACAGCAGCTCCCACTCAGCCTGGAAGACCACTTGCTTCTTATGCCTGCAATGAGTTTTCAGACAATCGGACTCCAGCTCAGACTGCGCCAATGGCTGCTCACCTCCCAGCTACTCAACCGCTTCATCCGAGATGGACTTCCCACCGGGTTTGCCTGTCTGCACTCTCCTACCTAACCAACTGCACCATCCCTTATCCAGCTCTACTAAGCAGACACCCACTGCTCACCACAGGCTTCTCTTTTCCCCAACTACCTGCTTCACAGAGCAAACAAGCTTCACTTCAGCTTCACTGAGCTGAGAACTGCCCCAGAGCTTCTTTCTGCCTCCACTCCCCAGCAGCAGAGAGCTGCCAGAGCTCATGGGTTTCGCCGAATGGGAGAACGGGTTGCTATTGATGGGCTTCTCTAAGATCCAGCTTCGTGGAGGGAACCGTCACAACTTGCACCCGCGCTGGATTCACAGGGTGGGAACGATTGTATTTCCTGTGTCGCTTGCGGAATGCGGGCTTCCCCGCTAAGGGAGTAGGGGAAGCTCAATTAGCATTGTACGTAAGGTTGGCCTGGTTGGAACCGGCCTGCTCAGATTTGGTTGGGTACGACAATGAAACCCTGTAAATAATTCCTTTGATTGATTTGTTACAACTCGGTGTGGACTCCGGATAAAAGAAAATTACTTCAGATGCTGGAATCTGAAACGAAAGAGAAAATGCTGGAAAATCTCAGCAGGTCTGGCAGCATCTGTAGGGAGAGAAAAGACCTAACGTTTCGAGTCCAATGACTTTTCTCTCCCTACAGATGCTGCCAGACCTGTTGAGATTTTCCAGCATTTTCTCTTTCGTTTCAGTGGGGTCTCCCGTCAGCCAGGTGAATCATTCCTCTGTGGTCCTCACGGCCTCCGCATCTACTCCCCTCTGCGCCTTACCACTCCTCCCACAGCACGATCGAGATTGGCAGGCAGCAGGTGATGTGTTGGGCAGGCTGGGTCTATATGGACTGCACTTGATGCAGTGTAGCGAGAGACAGACTTCCAACACTTGATGAGATGCAACACGATTTTATTTAACATCTAAATGATTATACATGTTCAACTGTGGGTTGACACTATGCTGACTTGACTGGAGACCTGATACTAGCCTGACAAGATTTACTAGCTACCACATGGTGTTTGCACTGGCTATGCTCACGAACTCTGACTGTCTCAGAGGCTGGGTCCCGAGAGAGCGGGAAACCTGGTGCCCTCTGGCTTTATGAAAATGAAATGAAAATCGCTTATTGTCATGTGTAGGCTTCAAATGAAGTTACTGTGAAAAGCCCCTAGTCGCCACATTCCGGCGCCTGTTCGGGGAGGCTGTTACGGGAATCGAACCGTGCTGCTGGCTTGCCTTGGTCTGCTTTCAAAGCCAGCGATTAGCCCTGTGAGCTAAACAGCCCCTAAAATGAAATGAAAATCGCTTATTGTCACGAGTAGGCTTCAATGAAGTTACTGTGAAAAGCCCCTAGTCGCCACATTCTGGCGCCTGTCCGGGGAGGCTGGTACGGGAATCGAACCGTGCTGCTGGCCTGCTTGGTCTGCTTTAAAAGCCAGCGATTTAGCCTTGTGAGCTAAACCAGCCCCTGTATAGTGTCCTGTCCTTATAGTGGTCGTGTCCTGTCTGGTGGTTGGCTGCTCTGTTCTGTGTGCTGACTGGTCATCCTGTGTGTCAATCACTGCCTGTCTGCACTCCATTATGTGCATAGATGTATATTATGACGGCAGGGTCAGATTCCTGGCTCTCTCACACATGGGACATACACTTTCATTGCGGCCGGAATGCCAGCCTCATGCCAATAAAGGCTGGGTGGCCACTAAATGGCTGCGGGATGAGCTGGCCGAGCACTGACAGGCTTGCCCTCGACTTTCATGTCCCAGTCTGAAATTAAGTCCATTGATTCTCGATGTGATTCCCACGATGGTGGTGCCACATGACTTGGAATGCCATGCCACTGAGTGGTAAGTGACACAAAGTGGGCGCTAAAACCTGCCTGAATACTATTGGCTGGGGACAATTGGGTATCCTGAGTACGAGCTCCTCCAATGAGGGGTGCGGAGAAACCATTAGCAGTATCATCTGCATAAATAAAGCTGACCAATGTTACTAGCTGGAGGAGTAAAGCAGTCGGGAAGTGCTACTGCTGCTGCTGTGTACATGTAATGTAAATAGAGTTATTTCTTTTGACTCTATGAATTCGTGCTGGATTGTTCATGGCCCTCAAAAAAGTGAGATTCGAATAAAATGACAGACCCCGTATAAATTTTGTAGAAATTTGCATTTCTACCATGCGGGATTTGACATATTCACCGTTGCCAAGGTAATGATAGGGTAGCACAGTGGTTAGCACAGTTGCTTCACAGCGCCAGGGACCCGGATTTGATTCCTGGCTTAGGTCACTGTCTGTGTGGAGTCTGCACGTTCTCCCCGTGTCTGCGTGGGTTTCCTCCGGGTGCTCCGGTTTCCTCCCATATTCCAAAGACGTGCAGGTTAGGTGGATTGGCCATGATAAATTGCCCTTAGTGAACAAAAGGTTAGGAGGGGTGATTGGGTTACAGGGAGAGGGCTTAAGTGGATTGGTGCAGTCTCGATGGGCTGAATGGCCTCCTTCTGCACTGTATGTTCTAAAAAAAAAGGTTACGGGGATTGGCCATACTAAATTTCCCTTAGTGTCCAAAAAGGTTAGGTAGGATTACAGGATTATGGGGCAGGGGTGAGTTGTGGGCTTAAGTGGGGTGCTCTTTCCAAGGGTCAGTGCAGACGCAATGGGCTGAATGGCCTCCTTCTACACTGTAAATTCCATGATTCTATGTTAGGAGATATTTCAAAGTGCGAGGTCAGGGTGCGATGCTGGGGGAAAACCGGGAAAAGTGATGACAATGAGCCATGGTGGGACAGTTATAGGGGGTGGTGGGAAGCTTGCTTGAAAAGGTGAGGTTTAGTTAAGACAGAAAAATAAAAGCAGAGATAAAAGTAAATTACTGCCAATGCTGAAATCTGAAACAAAAGCAGAAAATACTGGAGCATCTCAGTGGGTCGGAAGTATCTGTGGAGAGAGAACGGAGCTCGCTTTTCGAGTCTGGACGGCTCTTTATCAAAGCTGGAAAGAATTGGAAATAGGATGAGATTTATATTGTTGCGAGGGAAAGCCTGGAGCAGTGGGGCTGCATAGGGGGCCAGTGAGAGATGGAGATTGGCAAAGGCATTGTGGGGAAAAAGACAAAAGGAATGTAAATGGTGATAATAGAGTTATAGAGGTTTACAGCATGAAGATCGGCCCTTCGGTCCAAGTTTTCCATGCCGCCCAGTTTCTGCCACTGAGCTAGTCCCAATTGCCTGCATTTGGCCCATGTCCCTCTCTACCCAGATTCCCTATATAACTGTCTGAATTATTTTAAAAGACAAAATTGTACCCGCCTCTACTACTGCCTTTGGCAGCTCATTCCAGACACACACCACCCTCTGTGTGAAAAAATTGCTGCTCTGGACTCAGGGCCGGCTCAAGGCACCGGCAACTCGGGCAGTCACCCGGGGCGCCATGTGCTAGGGGGGCGCCAGAGACTCGGGTCCCGCGCATGCGCAGTTGGGCTGGTGCAAACCAGCGCATGCGCGGTGGCCGCCCTCCCCCAGGGCTGCCCCCCCCCCCCCCTGGTCCGCCCCCCCCCTCGGACCGCCCCCCGCTCGGTCCGCCCCCCCCCCGCTCGGTCCGCCCCCCCCGCTCGGTCCGCTCCCCCCGCCCCCCCCCTCGGTCCGCTCCCCCCGCCCCCCCCTCGGTCCGCTCCCCCCGCCCCCCCGGTCCGCTCCACCCCCTCGGTCCGCTCCCCCCCCCCTCGGTCCGCTACCCCTCCCTCGGTCCCCCCCCCTCGACCCTGCCCCCCCCTCGGCCCCGCCCCCCCTCGGTCCCGCCCCCCTCGCCCCCCCCTCCCCCCCCCCCCCCCCCCCCCCAAGGGCGCCGAAGTTCAGCTTGCCCGGGGCGCCAGCAACCCTAGGGCCGGCGCTGTCTGGACTCTTGTATCTCTCCCCTCTCACCTTAAATCTATGCCCTCTGGTTTTAGACTCCCCTACCTTTTAAAAAATATGTTGAAGTTATCTATTCTCTCATTATTTTATAGGCGTCTATAAGTTCACCCCGAAGCCTCCTACGCTCCAGGGAAAAAGTCCCAGTCTATCCAGCCTCTCCTTATAACTCAAACCATCAAGTCCCGGTCGCATCCTAGTAAATCTTTTCTGCACTCTTTCTAGTTTAATGATACGCTTTCTATAATAGGGTGACCAGAACTGAAAAAGTATTCCAAGTGTGGCCTTACTAATGTCTCGTACAACTTCAACAAAGCGCCCCAACTGTTGTATTCAATGTTCTGACCAATGAAACCAAGCATGCCAATTGGGGCTGGTTTAGCACAGTGGGCTCAACAGCTGGCTTGTAATGCAGAACAAGGCCAGCAGCGCGGGTTCAATTCCCACACCGGCCTCCCCGAATGGGCGCCAGAATGTGGTGACTAGGGGCTTTTCACAGTAACTTCATTGAAGCCTACTTGTGACAATAAGCGATTATTATTATTGCCTCCTTCAGCACCCTGTCCACCTGTGACTCCACCTTCAAGGAGCTATGAAGCTTTACTCCTATATCTGAGTAGGTCCTGCCCCGATTCGAGCCACCAAAATGCAATACCTCACATTTATCTAAATTAAACTCCATCTGCCATTCAGCGGCTCATTGGTCCAATTGATCAAGATCCCATTGCAATCTGAAATAGCCTTCTTCACTGTCCACTATGCCACCAATCTTGGTGTCACCTGGTTAAAACAGCAGGGCAAGCCAGGGCAACAGAGAAAAACCTACAAGTGAGCTACAGATGAAGAAGGGGGTGAGAGAGGCAGGCGAAGAACACAGAGGAAATTTGTTCTAATTTAAACTATTTTGGGCTACTTATTTGTCAGATAGAAAGCCATATCAAATCTCACTTAGAAAGGTACAAATGGTAATTGATTTCCATTTATACAAGAAGAAAACAGCAGACGACAGCACGGTGACGCAATGGCTAGCACTAATGCATCATGCCGCCGAGGAGCCGGTTTCGAATCCAGCCCAGGGTCACTGTCCATGTGGAATTTGCACATCCTCCCCGTGTCTGCATGGGTCTCACGCCCACAACCCATAACCCAAAGATGTGCAGGACAGGTGGATTGGCCATGTTGAACTGCCCCTTAATTGGAAAAAAAAACCAGAACATCATGGCCTGGATTCTCCGAGGCTCGCGCCGCAATCGTGCTCGGTGCGGGAACGGAGAATGGGCGTCGGACCCGCGATTGGGTTCAACGGTACTCCCGCGATTCTCCGAAGACCGGAGAATCGCCGCAAATCGCGCTTGCAAGGTAGACCCAGCTGCAGTCAGGGGCCATTGAAAGAGGCCCCCGTGGAGAATCTGCGCCGACAACTAGCCGAGTTCCCGCCAGCGTGGTTCACTTATGGTTCCACCTGGCGGGAGCTCGGAGTGGGTCCGCCGCCGCCCTGGTGGGGGCGGGGTGATTCCATCACTGGGGGGTCCTCCATGATGGCCAGGCTTGTGTTTAGTGCCACTGATCGATGTGCGCGTGCGATCTCGGGGCGGGGGGGGGGGGGCCTATATTGTTGGGGCCGGCCTGCGGTGTGGGTCCACCATGTTGCACGGGGCCATCGCCGCCGCATGCGCCGCGCACATGTGCAGACCCATGGCCGGAAGTGCAGGGCCCCGTATCGGCAGCCGGAGCTGCGTGGAGCACTCCGGGGCTCGGCAAGCCCCCTTCAAAACGGAGAATCACTCTGGAATTTCTCTACGAAAGTCCAGAGTGATTCTCACCCGTTTTCCCGCGGGCGTGGGGACATGGCCCCATTTTCAGAGAATTCCGCCCCAGAAAGGTGGGCAGGATTTTCTTTGCGGAACCTCAACATCATGGTCGAACGGCAATTAGAATTCCACACTGTGTGAGGAACAGGCTATGATACTTTCGAATAAAATTGGCCAATTAGTAACCAGAGGATAGCTTGCTCCTCAATTCAGGACAGTGGAAAAACACTCATTGCTGGAGGACCCTTCAATGTGGGAGAAGCAGAAAGCTGCCTTTTCATGTAAGTGGGAGAGTGAAGCTGCACCATGACAGGGGCACCTTCTCTCTCCAACTCTCTTAAACCTCAAGGGGCAGCATGGCGGCACAGTGGTTAGCACTGCTGCCTCACAGCACCAGGGAGCTGGGTTCTATTCCGACATTGGGTAACTGTCTGTGTTGGAGTTTGCACATTCTCCCCGTGTCTGCGTGGGTTTCCTCTGGGTGCTCCGGTTTCCTCCAGCAAGTCCCCAAAGATGCGCCTGTTAGGTGAATTGGACATTCTGAATTCTCCCTCTGTGTACCTGAACAGGCGCCGGAGTGTGGTGACTAGGGGGTTTTCACCGTAACTTCATTGCAGTTTTAACTTAAACCTACGTGTGACACTAATAAAGATTATTATTATATGTGCACAAACTGGCGAAACCAGGACATCATCAAAACTTTGACCCCAAACTTCTATAAGACTACAATATTGGATAGGATTGGATTTGTTTATTGTCACGTGTACCGAGGTACAGTGAAAAGTATTTTTCTGCGAGCAGCTCAACAGATCATTAAGTACATGGGAAGAAAATGGAATAAAAGAAAATACATAGTAGGGCAACACAAAATATACAGTGTAACTACATAAGCACTGGCATCGGATGAAGCATACAGGGTGTAGTGTTAATGAGGTCAGTCCATAAGAGGGTCATTTTGGAGTCTGGTGACCGTGGGGAAGAAGCCGTTTTTTAGTCTGTTTGTGCGTGTTCTCAGACGTCTGTATCTTCTGCCCGATTAAAGAATTTGGAAGAGTGAGTAAGCCGGGTGGGAGGGATCTTTGATTATGCTGCCCGCTTTCCCCAGGCAGTGGGAGGTGTAGATGGAGTCAATGGATGGGAGGCAGGTTCGTGTGATGGACTGGGCAGTGTTCACGACTCTCTGAAGCTTCTTGCGGTCCTGGGCCGAGCACTTGTAAAAGTTGGTAAGGGTTAATGTGGACATGCCAAATTTCCTTAGTTTCCTGAGGAAGTATAGCAAATGGGAGAAGGAAGGTAACTAACTGTCTTACCTCCTCTATCAAACAAAATAAAACTTGATATCGGGAATTATGTGGACGCGGAAGTTCAAGGTGGTTGCTGACCTTCACCTCCTCTGGAGATGGGCAATAAATTCTGGCCCAGCCAGCGACTACCACACCCCATGAACAACAAAATTAAAAAAAATAATGTTTTACAAAGCAACATACTGGAGCAAAATTAAACGATTTGTTTCCATTATACTTATACTCTCCTCAATGTGTTTTACTTTATGGGATGACACAATTTAAGATCATTTTACAGATGAAATAAATCAGTATAATTTGTTTTGAAACTGTTACCCATTTTGAATGAATGTGTACACTGGAAGCCATCTGTCATGACAGAAGCTGTGAGTGTGGTGAATATTTATGATCTGACAAACATCAGCACTTTGGAGCATTGTTATTAATGAATTCCTCAAGTGTATATTAGATGAAGGGAGCTTTGTGATTTTCCCAGCGTGAGTTTTTCTAAGTTATTCCATGCTCATGGAGGATACGTGGGCAATTGTTGGGGACATCCATCTATGTTCTAACTTCCGCCAAATGCTTCACCTATTGTGAAAACAAAACATCCCTGAACAAATGCCGACTAGACGGTAATACAATCATAGAATCACTACAGCACAGTAAGAGGCCATTCGGCCCATCGAGTTTTCACCGACCCTCTGAACGAGCATCTTACCGAACATGCGCTTCCACCCTACCCCTGTAACCCCACCTAACCTTTTCGTCACTAAGGGGAGATTTAGCATGGCCAATCCACCTAGCCCACACAACTTTGGACTGTGGGAGGAAACCAGAGCTTCTGGAGGAGACCCACACAGACACGGGGAGAACGTACACACTTCACACAGAGAGGGACCCAAGGCTGGAATTGAACCCAGGTACCTAGCTCTGTGAGGCGTCAGTGCTAACCTCTGTGCCACTGTGCCCTGCCACCCGTTAATATATTTTATTTCTTTATTCTGCCAACACTGTTTAATTTGTTGCTGTGAACCAAGAAACACTTTTGGCTTGTTCTGTTGGTGCAGCATCTTACTCAATGGCTATGTTGCACTGTGGGGAGGTGTTGGTGTAAGGGGTATTGTCACTTGACTAGTAACCCAGTAGATGGCACCGAATCCCATCATGGCAAATTATGAAATTTGAATTCAATAGAATCTTGAATTAAAAGTCTAATGAAGACCATGAGATCATTGCCGATTGTTGTAAAAACCCATCTGGTTCACTAAAGTATTTCAGGGAAGGAAATCTGCCGTCCTCACCTGGTCTGGCCTACGTGCGACTCCAGACCCTCAGCAATGTGGTTGACTCTTAAATGCCCTCAGTTCAAGGGCCATGGGCAATGAAAGCTGGCCCAGCCACGACACCCAGATCCCTTGAACAAATTTGTTAAAAAGTGGTAATGGCTACACCTCCCATTTCATGTAATGCGCTCTCTATCTCAGCTGAGCTGCTTAAGGAGCGGCACTGGATGAAGACATGGGGTGGGATTTTTCCGTTAGCCGACGCCGAAATCAGGAAAGGCGATTGGGCAGACAATCGGTTCAGACGCCAAAATCGGGGCAGGCGCTGATTTGACACCATATCGCAATATTCCAGCATCTCGACAGCGGCATCAATGCGTTCTGGAATGCACGTACAGTAGACACGTTTGCATATCATTAGTGGGCCCAACCCAGTATTTTCTGTGGCCTCTGTGATTCTCCGCCTCCGGTGGGCCGAGTTCCTGACTGCACGGTTCACTTATACTTTTAAAAATCATGAAATCGGCATGGCGGCTGCTTAGGGAGAGACACAGGGACAGAAAGTGCCCATCGCCATAGTTTGCTGACAGTTGTGCCGCTGGCCGGGGGGGCGGGCTGAGGGGTCAGGTGGATGGACATGGAACACCATTGCTGCAACCAGCAAAGCAGTCATAGGTTTCACACACTGCTAACAGCCCAGTTTGAACCTAGTGCCATGGGTCGTATAGGTGTCATCCCAAGGATGCCCTCTGGCCCCAGCTGACCCATCAGTTGTATGAGCACGCTCCAACACAACCAGTGCCATCTTTTTGGCTGGGATAAGTGTGAGTGGGGAGTGTGATGTGAAAATGCTGCTGCAACTTGTCAGCCTGCCAAGTGTCAATCACGGGGCCGGCGAATCACACACCGGGGGCGGGATTCTGTGATCCTGAGGCTAAGTGTTGACGCCTCAGGATCAGCAATTCTGGCCCCTGCAGGGGGCCAGCACGGCACTGGAGCGGTTCACGCCACTCCACCTGCTGATCTCGGCGTGAACCGGGCGCCGCAGGATCCGCGCATGCGCAGTGGCACCGGCGCCAACATGTGCGTGCGCAGTGGCTTCCTTCAAAGCGCTGGCCCCGACGCAACATGGCGCAGGTCTATAGGGGCCGGCGCGGAAGAAAGGAGGCTGCCAGCCAGAGAGGCCGGCCCTCTGATCAGTGGGCCCTGATCGCGTGCCAGGCCACATCGGAGCGCCCCCCCCCCCCCCCCCCCCCCCCCCCCCCCCCGGGTCGGACCCCAACCCTTCCACGCCGAGTTCCAGCCGGCTGAGAGCAGGTGTGGACGGCGCCGTCGGGACTCGCCGTTTTTACGACGGCCGCTCGGCCCATACTGAGCCGAGAATTGGCGGGCCCCCGACCGGCGCCACGCCAACCACGCCGGCACCAATGGCACCGATTCTCCGCAGAGCCAGCATCGGGGCGGCGTAGCGCGACTTGCGCCGGTCGCAGGGATTCTCCGGCCCGGCCGCGGGCTGAGAGAATCCAGCCCGTGTTCCACGCGGCACAGTAACTTTAATAGTAGCGGAATTGGTCCAGGTGTGGCAGCAATTTTTCTGTCGTGAAAGTCCACGATTCTGCATTGGCATCAACACTTAGGGCGGGCTTCACGCTGTCGGGATTCTCCGTTTCGTCGGCTGGTCAATGGGGTTTCCCATTGTGGGGCAGCCCCACGCCATCAGGAAACTCCCGGGTTGCCGGCATAATGGAGAGTCCCGACTGCGGAGAATTCAGCCCTTAGTCTCAGAAACGGAGAATCCCACCCATGGTACTTTGGGGAGGATTAAGGTGAATTAACATCCTCCAATCTTATTTACCTCGCGATAGCTAATTGCAGGGTATCATTGACTGTGGACTGCGAGCAGGCTGCTGCAAGATTCCATAATTTGGCCTGGAACGCTGTGTGTGGTGGAGGGGAGTGGGATATGGTGGTATTGGGAAAACGTAAGGAAGGGTTGAAAATAAATCAGCCAAAAGGGGAAAATGTGTCAATAAACACATGTCCATATTTTTTTGTATGTGTGAGAGCTATTTATATGCTCATAGTCTAATAAACCGCACAGATTTTGGTTCAGTTTGACAACCATCTCGGTCTCTAAAGGGTTTGTGAAGATTCTGTGCTGCTCTTGCAAATAGCAGAAACATATTGTGCAGCTAATTGATTTAAATCTAATGTTTTTCTTTGCCTGGCAGATGACTGTGATGATCACTTGGTGTCTGATTTGCCTCAGTTGGTGTTCGATTCCTCCTCTGAGTTGTCTGGCAGTCACAGCCCCGGCTTTGCAAAGCTGAACAGACGAGATGGTAAGACGCAAGCTATTGATCAACTGTTCATGTTTATGCTACTGGTCTTGAATAGCAATGAAAAGAAGTATTCATTTTCATCAGCTTGATAAGTGCAAACGGTCAAATGCCTTCAAGCTTATGCGTGCTATGGAGTTAGAAATTGGGTCACTCCTTCAATATTCCTCTTAAAATTCAAAATAGGATCCCTAAAGCAGAGAGGGAGGCTATTCGACCTATCGAGTCTGCACTGACCCTTTGAACGAGCATTCAATCCATTTCAACTCCTCTGTCCATCCCACCCTATCCCCATAACTTAACTTGCACATCCCTGAACACTAAGAAGCAATTTAGCATGACCAATCCACTTAACCTACACATCTCTGGACTGTGGGAGGAAAATGGAGCATCCGGACAAAACCCACGCAGACACTGGGAGAACATGCAAACTCCACACAAACAGTGACCCAAGGCAGGAATTGAACTCAGGTCCCTGGTGCTGTGAGGCAGCAGTGCTAACCGCTGTGCGTCCGTGCCACCCCTCTGTGGACGATGATAATAGATGGTAACGATCGTCCATTTCTATCTGCCTTTGTATTTTCACATTTTCAAAATATTTCAATTCTCATTGTTAATGGCAACTTCAAGAGAGAATTGGCTGAGAAGAGTGAGCCTGATGTCATTTGTCCAATTAAAGCCGAACCTGTGATACCATCATCACCCAATATTGCAGTGTTAACACTGTTGCTTCACAATGCCAGGGACCCAGGTTTGATTCCTGGCTTGGGCCACTGTCTGTGCAGAGCCCGTGTTCTCCCTGTGTCTGCATACGTTTCCCCCGGGTGCTCCGGTTTCCCCCCACAAGTCCGGAAAGACGTGCTGTTAGGTAATTTGGACATTCTGAGTTCTCCCTCTCTGTACATGAACAGTTGCCGGAATGTGGCGACAAGGGGATTTTCACCGTGACTTCATTGAGGTGTTAGCCTACTTGTGACACTAATAAAGAATATTATTATTATAAACTATGGCTGCAATTTAAACAAAACCAGTGCTTTTGCCTCTCCTAATCCATTCAAAATCAGCCTGGGGCTGGTTTAGCACAGGGCTAAATCGCTGGCTTTTAAAGCAGACCAAGGCAGGCCAGCAGCACGATTCAATTCCCGTACCAGCCTCCCCGAACAGGCGCCAGAATGTGGCGACTAGGGGCTTTTCACAGTGACTTCATTTGAAGCCTACTTGTGACAATAAGTGATTTTCATTTCATTCATTATCACTGAGGAGAGGCACTCTTCCTAAGAATTGTTTGGATGTGATCACTGTTTAAAAATAAGAGGTTACGTATTTAAGTCAGAGTTGAGGAAAAGTATTTTTCTCATAGAGGGTGATGAGTCTCTGGAATTTTCTTTCTCAAATGGCAGTGGAAGCAGGGTCTTTGAATATCTTTAAGGTAGAGCTAGATAGATTCTTGATTAACAAGGGGGTGAAAAGTTATCGGGGTAGAATGGAATGTAAAGTTAAGGTTACAATCAGATGAGCCATGATCTTATTGAAAGGCAGAGTAAACTCGAGGGGCCGAGTGGCCTACTTCTGCTCCTAATTCACATGTTTCTGTATGTTCATTTGATTTTCGACTTTGATCCTGTCTTCCTGTTCCATTGATTCCTCTGAATGTTAAAGGTTTACATGGCATGATTTTAAGGAAATTAGGGAATGTTCCGGATGCAAGAACGTAAGTTCCAATTCTCTTCCCGCACAGACTTTGCTCTGTTTCGATCGCTCATAATTCCCAGAACAGGTTACTAGACTATTGCCAGAAGCTTATTGTTTGAGTAGCATCAAGCATGGCTGACTAGGGGTCTCTCCCGCTCTTCGGACCTGCTCCACTACTCAAGATGATCATGACTGACTTCGGCCTCCATTCCACTTTCCTGTCCACTCTCATTCCTTGATTCCCTGAAAGTCTGTCCATCCATCCATTGAATAGCTCAATGAAGTAGCACCCATAACCCTCTGTGATAGGGAACCCAAAGACCCACAATTCCCTAACATGGCTAAGGAGTGACCTGTGAGTGAAGGAACAACTCCATGCAGATTTTTCCATTCAAATTTACCTGTTTGACGGGCATTCTGAAAACCGGCTCCGGGAGCTGGGTAGAGGGCCTTCAAGGGTCACATTTGGTCCCCGGGCCACGAATTGGACAGCCTGCCTTAATCTATCCACATCTCTTTGCATTCTCTTTTTTTTCCTTTATCTTTGCAGCTATTCCTGCCTAATTTTGTATTGTCAGGAAAAATTGCAAGATGCGGGTCAATGAGAGGCGGTGATGGTGTTGGGGTATTGTCTCAGGAAATCCAGAGTAATGCTCTGGGGACCCAGGTTCAAATCCCACCACTGCTAAAAAAACATCTAATAATGATCATGAAACCATGATCGATTGCTGGAAAAATCCATCTGGGTCACTAATGTCCTTCAGGGAAAGAAATCTGCCGCTCTCACCTGGTCTGACCTGCATGTGACTCCAGACCCACAGCAATGTGGTTGACTCTTAACTGCCCCCTCAAGGGTAATTAGGGATGGCCAATAAATGCTGGCACAGCCTGCAACACCCACATCCCATGAACGAACTGCTACTGTGCAAAAGCAAATAGACTGGTTGTTCATCTCATGACTGCTTGCTAATGAAATGAAAAAATGAAAATGAAAATCGCTTATTGTCACGAGTAGGCTTCAAATGAAGTTACTGTGAAAAGCCCCTCGTCGCCACATTCCGGCGCCTGTTCGGGGAGGCTGTTACGGGAATCGAACCGTGCTGCTGGCTTGCCTTGGTCTGCTTTCAAAGCCAGCGATTAGCCCTGTGAGCTAAACAGCCCCAATGCAGGGTCTCTGTAACATTTGCTTATATAACAATGACACAATACAACAAAATGCAAAAAAAGATGGACGCATTCAACCAATTGCTCAGAAACTGAACTGGACTAGCCATATTAATACTATGGCTACCAGAGCAGGTCAAAGGCTAGGAATCCCACGATGAGTAACTCACCTCCTGACCCCTTCAAAAGCTTTCACCACCTACAAGGCAGCATGGTAGCACAGTGGAGGGCAGCACGGTAGCACTGTGGTCATCACAGTTGCTTCACAGCTCCAGCATCCCAGGTTCGATTCCCGGCTTGGGTCACTGTCTGTGCAGAGTCTGCACGTTCCCCCCGTGTCTGCGTGACTTTCCTCCGGGTGCTCCGGTTTCCTCCCACAGTCCAAAGATGTGCAGGTTAGGTGGATTGGCCATGCTAAATTGCCCTTAGTGTCCAAAAAGGATAGGTGGGGTTACTGGGTTATGGGGATAGGGTGGAGGCGGTGGGGTTGAGTAGGGCACTCTTACCAAGAGCCGGTACAGACTCAATGGGCCAAATGGCCTCTCTCTGCACTGTAAATTCTATGAAAATTTACAAGGCACAAGACAGGAATGTAATGGAAAACTATCTATTTCCCAGGATGACTGCAGCTCCAACAACATAGAAACATAGAAAATGGATGCAGGAGTAGGCCATTCAGTCCTTCGAGCCTGAACCACCATTCAGTATGATCATGGCTGACCATGAAAATTCAGCATCCCACTCCTGCTTTCTCTCCACACCCCTTTCTCCAACAGCTTTTTGTGGTAGTGAGTTCTACAAATTCACAACTCTCTGAGAGAAGAAGTTATTCCTCATCTCATTCCTGAAAGGCTTACCCCTTATTCTTCGGCTGTGACTTCTTGTTCTGGATGACCCCAACATCGGGAACATTCTTCCCGTATCTAGCCTGCCCAGTCACATCAGGATTTTATTTGTCTGCATGAGATCCCCTCTTATTCTTCTAAACTCCAGTGCGTACAAGCCCAGTTGATTCACCTTTTCTTCATATGTCAGTCCAGCCGTCCCTGGAATTAGTCTGATGAACCTTCGCTGGACACCCTCAAGTGCAAGAATGTCCTCAGTTCAACACTACCAAGGATAAAGCAGCCTGCTCGATTGCTTCCTCTTCCACAAACATTCAATCCCTACACCACCGATGAACAGTAGCAGCTGGGAGTACCATCTACACGATGCACTTCACCAAAGTTCCTTAGACAGCACTTTCCAAACCCATGAAGCTGTTGGCTTCATACAGGTCCTGGAACAAGTTGGTGACTGGCTTTCACGTCTTATGAAAGCCCTTTTCCGCCCCCCCCCGGATGGTGAATTTTATCTTCCCCAGGTGGAGAAATTCCGACAGGTCAGCCAGCCAGTCTGCAGCTTTGGGGTGATGCTGCTTTTTAATGAATTGTTCTTGATCCTTTTTCTCGTCTACCCCGTTCAGTTTTCTAAGGTGTAGGTGATGCCTCTGTTTTCCCACTTTAAAGTAGGGTTCTGACTTTTCCTTTCCAATATCTTTTATTATTTTGTATGCATCAATGAGATCATCAACAGTTGCGTACTTTCCAGGCTGGAAGGGTCAAACTTCCCCAGCCTTCCGTCATAACAGAGCTTTCCGTGTAGTTTGAAGGTGGCTTACTCTGACGTACTATACTTTGGCGACACATTTAAGTGTAGCTCAGTGTTTAACGTGCTTTGTTAGTTACTGCCTATCAGTGATTCAGCAAGTGCTAAATCTACTAAATCTGCTAAATCGACTAGTACTGAATCTTTAGCTCCCTTTCAGCTTGATGCCCTAGGAAGTGGATATGTTGGCAAATCTTACTCAATACATTACTTTATATAACCCACGTTAGGTTTAATCTGAAATGATTCCAACCACTTGCATAGTTTCGAGGCCACTCTTCAGATTCAGTCACCCACTCCCTCATTTTTATATCGTCTGCAAGTATGACCATTTTGCATTCTAACCGGGTGCTAAAATGAAGCACTGCATTTGAAACCTAATTTTTTGAGAGCTTTTGATCTGAAAGGAACTATATGAAAGCTGGAAAACTATTTTTTTTTTCTTAAATGGGTGTTCCATTAAATTGGGGGGAATCTGGTTGGGTATTAGTAATTTCACTGGACGAATGATCCAGAGTCTCGAGCTAATGCCCTGGGGACATATGGATCCAGATTCCACCTCAGCAATGGGTGGAATTGTAATTCGATTAATTAACCTGGGTTTGAAAACTAGTCTCAGTAATGATGACCGTGAGCACGATCATCGATAGGGAGGTGTTGTCAGGTACCTTGGTCTCACTACTGGGGCCTGGATGCATTAATGGTTGAACATAAATGGTCCACGGTATAGCCTGTATGGAGACTGGCTCCATGCTGGTTCCTTCCTGACTCTACTACACCAAGGCTAATACCATGTAACTCTCGACATCATACAGTATTGTTTGCCCAGTCCCACATTAACCTTAGTTCTTCAGGAACACCCTTATACTCCAACTCCCCGAAATGTAGCTGAACAAAATCTTCTTTAATTGCTACCCCTTCTTCCCACCCACCCCACCCCCCCTCCCCCTCTCCCACCCCTCAAGTCTGACTTTATAAATCCAGATAGTCGAGAGGCTTGACTACTCTTCCAGATCTTGCCTGCCACGCTTGGATGAATGGACGTCTCAGTTGCTTTGGGTTGCTATAATCATTTGGCATTTCAATTGTCGTACTCTTGTGTTTTTCTTACTCAGTTGTCTCCATTTGATTTGCTTTTTGCACTCCTTCAAGAGTCATGAAATGGCAGGATGCTATTAAATTGAATGTATTGTTCTTTGCACAAGTAAAATGCCAACGTGTATTTTCTTTAAAGCCATGTCTGGGCAGCAGCTAAGAGAGGAAGAAGAAAGAATAGAGAATGGGTGTTCTTTGTAACTAATACATTTAGTAGCCAGGAAGTAGGCTAGTCCTAGATGAGGTGTTGAAGAAGCAACAGCCTTTTCTTCCCATTGGTCTAAATTCTTCAGCTTGTGTGCTTCATTGTGATGACATCTGTGACCATCTTGTGGTTTGTTTAGGTATTGTCTCCCTCAGCCTCCAGTCACCTGTCTCCCTTGGTTACACATTTCCTGGCTCCTCCAATGCCTTAGTGGGGCATCTTAAACCTCCCTTTAAGGTCTGCACTCTCCAAAGCTTTCAGATAAAATATCTGTGAAAGGTCTTTTAATACTTCACTTTATGTGGTTGAGGATTCATCTACAAATACACAAAACCTATATAAAAATGTGTTAGCTTCTACTATTATGATTTCCTGTTGGAACCTGATGTGTTCCTGTAATATAAAAATGTTTTTGTCCAAGACACCCAATTTTGAGTCTGGTTGGCCATGCCTTTGCATAATCTGATCTGCAAGTTCTAATTTACTACTGATGGCTTTTTTATAACCAGCGAGTACGTTTTTGTATTTTTTTCTTTAAAATAGCTTTGCAGCTGCTATTTTCTGTCTTTCTCTGACCCCCCTATGGCTTTTCTGTTTGTGATTGTGGGTCAGAGGCTTATAGGTAATCAATTCTCCAGGAAACATGAACACTAGCCATTTTGGCCAGACACTTGCTCTTTCAAACCTGGGAATCAGAAGGAAAGTGATGTTAAAAAAACTCTGCCTACTGGATGTATTGGTCAGGATTGCTGTCTATTTCAGAAGTTCATCTTAGTGTCTTTATTTCTGGATTTTGCTCATCACTTTTGTGATTTGGCTAAGTCTCTTGACTGCATTCAATTAGGTTCTTCTTTTCATCCGCACTATGGATTCTGCAGCTTTTTTGCCCTTTTTACATTTTTTGACTTTTGCTCAGCCTTTTGCAATTTGTCCAGCTTCTTCGGGATTTTGGGGCCCATCCTTCATTGCCACCACGTTGCAAAGGTTGTTTGTTGACTCACTAAGAAGCCGGGAGGTTTGTTTGGTTGAACATTTATTGGTAACCCATAATTATATACCAAAGTACAGCACCGCATGGGTGCTGTCCCCATGCCGGCTCATTCCAGAATCTACTACATCCAGTCTATTAACATGTGATGCTCTATATCATACCCGAGGGGTACTGTTTCCCCAGTGCTACATTAATCCTTGCTGTGCCTGAAGACTCTTATACTACAGAAGGGAAATCTGCTGTTGTTCCTTGGCCTGACCTACATGTGACTACATGTGCCCACAGAAACACTTGACTGTCCTCTACAATGGCCTAGCAAGCCACTCAGTTCAAGAACAATAGGGATGGGCATTCAATTTTGGCCTTGCCAGTGACATCCACATCCATGAAAGAATAAAGATAAAGAGTTAGTGTTAGGGTCTCTGTCTATATTGTTGAAGTAATATAGAAATATTGAAAATAGAAGCAGGAGGAAGCCATTCTTCGAGCCTGCTCTGCCATTCATTATGGTCATGGCTGAACATCCAACTCAGTAACCTGTTCCTGTTTTCCCCCTTATCCTTTTAGCCCAAGAGCCATATTTAACTCCTTCTCGAAAATGTACAATGTTTTCGCCTCAACTGCTGAGACAGCGAATTCTACAGGCTCACTTGTAACCTTACCTATGCCCACGCTGTATATGTAAAATGTCTATATTTTGCATACAGTACAGATAAAATGGTTTCCTTTCTGTGGAAAAATATTTGCACCATCACCCACACAATTCCAAGATCACACCAATAAGAAATGAGCAAATGAAATAAATGGGAGTCATTAGAAACTCCACCCACTGTCCAAACAGTAAGATCTTTTATTTGAAGTGTTGAGGAAGAAACAGCAAGAGAGAGAGGCAACAGCCAACCTCAGGAAACAGCTCAGAAATAGGACAGGCAGTAGGCCAACCAGACCCCTGGACCTGCTCCAACATTCAGTAAGATCATCATTTAACCTCATCCTCAACTCCACTTTCCCGCCCGATCCCCATATTCTTGGATTCCTTCAGAGCTATTGTTCTCGGCCTTGAATATGTTTTGTAATGGAACATTGGCAATCCTCTTGGGTAGAGAGCTCCAAAGATTCCCGGTGCACTGAGGGAAGACATTCCAGCACACCTAATTCCTAAATGACGGATTCCTTATTCTGAAACTGTTTTCCCCAGTTCTAGCCTCTGCAGCCCGGGTTAACGGCCACCCATCATCCATATGGTGCAATGAAATTACCTGATATTCTTCCGCACCGGGAGAATATAGACCCATTCTACCCAACCGCTCCTCACCGGACTTGACCCTCTCATCCCGATAATCAATCTATGTTATCCCGTTTCCTAAAATTTGGAGTAAAACCACATTTGGTAGTTAAGTATGAGGTGAATGCACAACAGCCCACCCTGTGGTCTCAGAATTACTAATCCCCTCTTGGCCAGTTTAGTGCACACCGCTGGCAGTCTCTGCTTCATTTCTGTCTGTCGTGTCCGGCCTCGTGCAGCGCCAACATTTCTTAACCCAGCATGGGTTTATTCTGGCCCTTGGTGACGCGTTTAAGTCAGTGTCGATCCTCATATCTGCATGATTGCTTTTCTCCCCACCTATGTCAGTCTATCTCAGGGGTGGGCAAACTACGGCCCGTGGGCCGCATGTGGCCCGACAAAGGTTTTTATGCGGCCCGCCAATGAGGTGCCCGGAATCATAACCGGCATTTTTGAAAAGCCGCTGGGGAAAAGCCGCTGAAGTAAATGCGCTTATTCAATAAGCGCATTTACTTCAGCGGCTTTTCCCCGGCGGCTTTTCAAAAATGCCGGTTATGATTCCGGGCACCTCATTGGCGGGCCGCATAAAAACGTGTGTAGTGGGGTGGATGAGTGGGGCTGTCTCATTGGTCGGTTTAGTTGGGTGTGCGACCAATAGGAGTCCAGGTTACAAACAATAAGCCTTATTATTGTTTGTAACCTGGACTCCTATTGGTCGCACACCCAACTAAACCGACCAATAAGGCAGCCCCACTCACCCACCCCACTACGCACGTTTTTATCGTTGACTCAGCTAGGCTCAGCACAAGCAACGTGACACCTGATTTCAACAAACTGGTAAATGACTGCAGTCAGATGCATCATTCTCATTATGTGGAGATGCCGGCGTTGGACTGGGGTGAGCACAGTAAGAAGTCTTACAACACCAGGTTAAAGTCCAACAGGTTTGTTTCAAACACGAGCTTTCGGAGCACGGCTCCTTCTTCAGGTGAATGGAAAGGCTTGTTCCAGAAATGTTTATATAGACACAGTCAGAGATGCCCCGGAATGCGAGCACCTGCAGGCAATCAAATCATCAAAGATGCAGAGAGAGAGGTAACTCCAGGTTAAAGAGGTGTGAATTGTCCCAAGCCAGTTCAGTCGGTAGGCCTCTGCAAGTCCAGGCTTGTTGGTGGGGGCCGAATGTAATGCGACATGAATCCCAGATCCCGGTTGAGTCCGCATTCATGCGTGCGGAACTTAGCTATAAGTTTTTGCTCAGCAATTTTGCGTTGTCGCGTCTCCTGAAGGCCTCCTTGTAGAATGCTGACCCGGAGATCAGAGGCTGAATGTCCTTGACTGCTGAAGTGTTCCCCAACTGGAAGGGAACAGTCCTGCCTGTTGATAGTCGCACGATGCCCGTTTATTCGTTGTCGCAGTGTCTGCATGGTCTCGCCAATGTACCACGCTTCGGGACATCCTTTCCTGCAGCGTATGAGGTAGACTACATTGGTCGAGTCGCACGAGTATGCGCCGCGTACCTGGTGGGTGGTGTTTCCACGTGTAATGGTGGTGTCCATGTCGATGATCTGGCATGTCTTGCAGAGATTACCCTGGCAGGGTTTTGTGGTGTTGTGGTTGCTGTTCTGAAGGCTGGGTAATTTGCTGCAAACAATGGTTTGTTTGAGGTTGCGCGGTTGTTTGAAGGCCAGTAGTGGGGGTGTGGGGATGACCTTGGCAAGATGTCCATCCTCGCTGATGATGTGTTGGAGGCTGCGAAGAAGATGTCGTAGTTTCTCCGCCCCAGGAAAGTACTGGACGACGAAGGGTACTCTGTCAGTGGTGTCCCGCGTTTGTCTTCTGAGGAGGTCGGTGCGGTTTTTTGCTGTGGCGCGGTGGAACTGTTGATCAATGAGTCGAGCGCCATATCCCGTTCGTACGAGGGCATCTTTCAGCATCTGTAGGTGTCTGTTGCGCTCCTCCTTGTCTGAGCAGATCCTGTGTATACGGAGGGCTTGTCCATAGGGGATGGCTTCTTTAATGTGTTTCGGGTGAAAGCTGGAGAAGTGGAGCATCGTGAGATTATCTGTGGGCTTGCGGTAAAGCGAGGTGCTGAGGTGACCGTCCTTGATGGAGACGAGTGTGTCCAAGAATGGAACTGAATTTGGAGAATAGTCCATGGTGAGTTTGATGGTGGGATGGAACTTATTGATGTCATCGTGTTCCATCAATAAGTTCCATCCCACCATCAAACTCACCATGGACTATTCTCCAAATTCAGTTCCATTCTTGGACACACTCGTCTCCATCAAGGACGGTCACCTCAGCACCTCGCTTTACCGCAAGCCCACAGATAATCTCACGATGCTCCACTTCTCCAGCTTTCACCCGAAACACATTAAAGAAGCCATCCCCTATGGACAAGCCCTCCGTATACACAGGATCTGCTCAGACAAGGAGGAGCGCAACAGACACCTACAGATGCTGAAAGATGCCCTCGTACGAACGGGATATGGCGCTCGACTCATTGATCAACAGTTCCACCGCGCCACAGCAAAAAACCGCACCGACCTCCTCAGAAGACAAACGCGGGACACCACTGACAGAGTACCCTTCGTCGTCCAGTACTTTCCTGGGGCGGAGAAACTACGACATCTTCTTCGCAGCCTCCAACACATCATCAGCGAGGATGGACATCTTGCCAAGGTCATCCCCACACCCCCACTACTGGCCTTCAAACAACCGCGCAACCTCAAACAAACCATTGTTTGCAGCAAATTACCCAGCCTTCAGAACAGCAACCACAACACCACAAAACCCTGCCAGGGTAATCTCTGCAAGACATGCCAGATCATCGACATGGACACCACCATTACACGTGGAAACACCACCCACCAGGTACGCGGCGCATACTCGTGCGACTCGACCAATGTAGTCTACCTCATACGCTGCAGGAAAGGATGTCCCGAAGCGTGGTACATTGGCGAGACCATGCAGACACTGCGACAACGAATAAACGGGCATCGTGCGACTATCAACAGGCAGGACTGTTCCCTTCCAGTTGGGGAACACTTCAGCAGTCAAGGACATTCAGCCTCTGATCTCCGGGTCAGCATTCTACAAGGAGGCCTTCAGGAGACGCGACAACGCAAAATTGCTGAGCAAAAACTTATAGCTAAGTTCCGCACGCATGAATGCGGACTCAACCGGGATCTGGGATTCATGTCGCATTACATTCGGCCCCCACCAACAAGCCTGGACTTGCAGAGGCCTACCGACTGAACTGGCTTGGGACAATTCACACCTCTTTAACCTGGAGTTACCTCTCTCTCTGCATCTTTGATGATTTGATTGCCTGCAGGTGCTCGCATTCCGGGGCATCTCTGACTGTGTCTATATAGTAAGAAGTCTTACAACACCAGGTTACATTTCTGGAACAAGCCTTTCCATTCACCTGAAGAAGGAGCCGTGCTCCGAAAGCTCGTGTTTGAAACAAACCTGTTGGACTTTAACCTGGTGTTGTAAGACTTCTTATCATTCTCATTGACATTGTTCTGTTACTTACTGAGTTACTTTGTTTTTCAAATAAATGTGTTTTTTTTTCTTTAAAGACCTTTTATTTTGGCTATTTAAAATATTAATTATTTTACTTAATATACTATGCGGCCCTTTAAAATTGTGAATTTCTGAATGTGGCCCTTGCACGGAAAAGTTTGCCCACCCCTGGTCTATCTTGATGCTGGTTTATGCATCCGAACAGATACGAACAAATTGTAACTCTTTATCTAATAGAAGAACAGAAAATGTTGTAAAAACCCAGCAGGTGTGACAGTCTCTGAGGAGAGAGACGCTAAGTGCCCAATATGACTTTTCTTCGGAACTGCTTACCTACTCCATTCTGAACTCCTGTGCTTCTGGTATCCACTATTTTCTTCTGATCATCTCTTTCAACATTACCATTGAAATAACTTGTTTGGTTTGCAATTCATGCCAGTTTCCGCAACGCACATTTGCTCCCAACACTCACCATTATGATTAGCACGAGAGATAGCAGTCTGAGAAAAGCTGGGCAATAGAGCTAACACTCACTAATGGGGGACAGTGCTTCGCTCAGGCATCTACCTAATATGAATAGGGAGGTTACTTATTAAGAGCAGGGAAGCTATGCTGGAACTGTGTAAAAGTTGGTTAAGCCGCACGAGAGTACTGTGTGCAGTTCTGGAATCCACAGCATAGCTGAGATATGATAGCACTGGGAAGGATGCAGAGAGAATTTACCGGGATTTTGCCTGGGCCGGAGAGTTTTAGCTACGAAGAGAGATAGGATCGACCGAGGTTGTTTTCCTTGGAGAAGAGGGGACATGATTGAGATGTGTAAAATTATGAGTAGGTAGAGTAGACAGCAAGAAACATTTTCCACTTTGTAGAGGGGTCAATGGCCAGGGGGCATAGATTTAAGGTAAGGAGCAAGGAGGTTTAGAGGGGATATGAGAAAAAACATTTTCAGCCAGAGTGAGCTGGGAGTCTAAACTCACTGCCTGAAAGAGTGGGAGAGACAGAGGCCCTCATAACATTAAAAAAGTATTTATATGTGCACTCGGGATTAGAATAGTTCGCTGGTTGTTTTTGACCAGCACAGACGTGGTGGGCCAAAGGGCCTTTTTTGTGCTGTAGATCTCTATGACTCTATTTGTGGTCTTTGATTATGCCTGCAGCAGTTGTAAGAAATCAAATGACTGCCTTTGGAAATACAAGGGCAGTAAAAGGTTGCTTGAGAGTTGATGCAATAAATTTCAGCCCCTTCCTTTCCTCCATTGTGCTCATGAAAGAAGCATTATTTGAACAAAAAAAAATGCAATTAATCAGAGTTCAAGTAATTGTAATCAGCATGGAAACACCATCAAAATTTCCTCTTCCTAACCTGAGGGCAATGGAGCTGATTCTGGTACCCCAACAGTGCCCAGGAACTTGGGACCAATATGGGGGTCTCCCATTTAAGACAGAGATGAGGTGAAAATCTTTATCTGAGGGTGGTGAAACTGCGGAACTCCCTTCCCCCGAGAGTGGTAGAGGCAGAGTCAATGAAGATTTTCAAGGCAGAGAAAGGTAGATTCTTGAGGAAGATAAAGGAGTCATAGGGTATTGGTGGTAAGCAAGGTAGTGGCATTGAGACTGAAATCAGATCAGCCATCGCTTACTGAATGGCAGAACAGACTCAAGGGGCTGAATGGCCTACTCCTGCTCCATACGTTTAAATGAGATCACCTCCCATTCTTCTAAGCTCCAGATTTTACGGATCCAATTTACTCAGCCTCTCACCAACACGGTAGCATGGTGGTTAGCATAAATGCTTCACAGCTCCAGGGTCCCAGGTTCCATTCCCGGCTGGGTCACTGTCTGTGTGGAGTCTGCACGTCCTCCCCCTGTGTGCGTGGGTTTCCTCCGGGTGCTCCGGTTTCCTCCCACAGTCCAAAGATGTGCGGGTTAGGTGGATTGGCCATGCTAAATTGCCCGTAGTGTCCTAATAAAAGTAAGGTTAAGGGGGGGGTTGTTGGGTTACGGGTATAGGGTGGATACGTGGGTTTGAGTAAGGTGATCATGGCTCGGCACAACATTGAGGGCCGAAGGGCCTGTTCTGTGCTGTACTGTTCTATGTTCTATTGCATGTGGAAGCAATGTTCCGCATTCTCTTCACCAGTTCACGCAGGATGATCACATCTTCTTTATGAAGCGTTTTTCCAAAATTAGCATTTGAAGTGTTTCCTGTTTGTGGGAATTTTAATATGGAACGTGCAGGTATCCATGATAATTTGAGATTTGCTCATCCGCACTTGATGGAGGACTGCAGCCTATTGTTACCAATGGCTTTTTAAAAAATTGTGTTTCAGGGGCAGGTGGATGGTCTCCACTCAAATCTAACAAACACCAATGGCTGCAGATAGATCTCGGTGAGAGAACAGAAATCACTGCTGTGGCAACCCAAGGTCGATATGGCAGTTCCGACTGGGTAATGAGCTACCTGTTGATGTTCAGTGATACTGGAAGGAACTGGAAACAGTATCGTCAAGAAGACAGCATTTGGGTATGTGCTTCAAACAATTATTTTCAATCTGTCAGTTGTAAAAAATGAAAGTGGAATTCTATTTACAAGAAATATATAAGGCAAATGACTGTCACCATTATTAGATAGAATAAATAATACCCTTATGCCGTCCTCATACCGATACCCAACAAACATTTTAACCATTTTTCTTCAAACTCACAATTTATATATGTGTGGTATGGTAGCACAGTGGTTAGCACTGTTGCTTCACAGCAGTAGGGGCCCAGGTTCGATTCCCAGCTTGGGTCACTGTCGGTGCGGAGTCTGCACACTCTCCACGTGTCTGCGTGGGTTTACTCCGGGTGCTCCGGATTCATAGAATTTTCATAGAATTTACAGTGCAGAAGGAGACCACCCGGCCCATCGAGTCTGCACCGGCTCTTGGAAAGAGCACCCTACCCGAGGTCAACACCTCCATCCTATCCCCATAACCCAGTAACCCAGTAAACACTAAGGGCAATTTTGGACACCAAGGGCAATTTATCATGGACAATCCATCTAACATGCAGATCTTTGGACTGTGGGAGGAAACCGGAGCACCCAGAGGAAACCCACGCACACACGGGGAGGATGTTCAGACTCCGCACAGAGAGTGACCCAAGCCGGAATCGAACCTGGGACCCTGGAGCTGTGAAGCAATTGTGCTATCCACAATGCTACTGTGCTGCCCACTCCTCCCACAAGTCCCCAAAGACATGTTTGTTAGGTGAATTGGACATTCTGAATTCTCCCTCTGTGTAGCACTGGGACTGCCGCGCTGAGGACTTGGATTCGAATCCCGGCCCTGGGTCACTGTCCGCGAGGAGTTTGCACATTCTCCCCGTGTCTGTACGGGTTTCACTCCCACAACCCAAAGATATGCACTAAATTGCCCCTTTTTTGGAAAAAAACAAATAATTGGGGACTCTAGGTCTAAAAAAAAATCTTTGCTCATAAATGGTTGCCACACCAGATTAAACAATCTGTGTCTAATTTCTGACCACCTATTATCGCAGTTTTTGTCGTTGTTGTTACACTTCTCAAAACTTTTCATTCCCAGTTTTGCAAACTATCGCAGTTGTGTTAACGTGAACAAACCACGTGGACTGTGATAGAAAAACATTCTGCTGTCAGCAAGGTCAGATTGAAAAGATACTGAGGTGCACAGAAAACACAGATCTGGAAGAAAAGGCACTCTTAAAAGGAAAGTCGATGCATTATTAATCTACACAGGGTATTCTGATGAAAAAGACAGTCAAATTTAATCATCATTTTTTTTTGTAGCCAGCTGATTTTTACCTTGGATGCGCGGCAGGTTAGATTTTCTTCTTGACTAACGTTCTGACAAATTGTAAGCTCAGATGTCTTGTAGGTGGAAGCAATTCTCTTTCTTGAAACTTGAAGGTCATTTTAGAATGAGGATGGTCGCCCAGTGACTCGGGAACTGATCCGGCAAACTATTGTGTCATTAGTTCACGCTGTGAAATGTCATTCACCAAACATGGATATATGCGGCCTGGAGAGAGAAAAACAGCACGTTGTTAGGCTGTTTTCAAAAGGCAGCAAGTTTACTATCATCCTATACTGTAGGCCCCTGTTATCTTTACCCAGTATGTCCTGCATGTGAATCTGGTCCAACATTGCATGATTGACTTGTGATGCCCTCAGGTGGAGCTTGGTATGGATAATAAATACTGCCATGCCAACATTGCTTACATTCCAAGGACAATCAATGGGAGTCAGGAAACAAAATTGCACTGAGCTGCATCTTCCAATCTGTCCTTTCATTGAGTTGCGGTATGATATGCTGTTTAAGATTTTGACAGTTTGTGTGCTGTCAGGGAACTGCACCTGACAACCATCTGCACTGGTGGATCAGAATTACTTTCTTTGGCTTCAAAGGGGAAACCAAGTTCAGGACCGAGGCTGACGAGTTGTTATCATCCATATTGTACGACTGCACGAAGTCAGGATCAACCCTGCTGGTTTCCTCACGATCATTGAGCAGATTCTGGTGTGATTTGATCAAAGTAAGAAGAATAAAAAGGAACCATGCACCGAATTTGGAGTATTTCCTCATTCGCACTGAGATCGTGTGCATATGAAAGACAGTAATGTCTGCTCACAGCAAACCCACGCAATCTTTTGCCATCATTACGCTCTGCAGCCATCGCCTCGCTTGGCTAAAACCCTGTATTTATTTGAAATTTGTGCGTATGTTTAGTCAGGCTGATGAATACAGACACACAAAACCTTCATCTTTCCTCGACCAAGTGACTTTCAAGCTGTGGCATGTAGAAAGTCTGATTCAATGTTCTGCTTGGAAAGCAGTGTCTTGATTACTCTCAAACTTTGTGCAACGTCAAACATGCAGACACACTGAGAGATTGTTCACGTCCCTCCTCATGCCAAAAGGTTACATGTCTCAAACCCTAACCCACAGGCTCGAAGGGCTGAATTGCTGACTTCTGCTCCTAATTCCTATGTTCCAACCTGCCGGTTTGCGGATATAATTGTTTAATTGAGGCAGTCCCGGGGTGGGTGGGGGGCTGGGAGTGCGCGGGGGGGGGGGGGGGGGGGGGGATGGATAGGGGTGGGGGTTGGGGTGGTGGATAGCTCCTTTAAATACAATAATGAAGCCGTTTGCTTTCGGAGTATTTTTTAATTTTTGTTTTAAGTCTGACTAGCCATGTTTCCCGTGACAAACCCTGGGTGAGATTCCCTGATCCTGAGGCCAAGTGTTGACGCCGTCGTAAACACCGTCGCCATTTATGCCGGCATCAACAGGCCCCTAGGAGCAGCGATCCTGCGCCGCACAAGGGGCTAGCACAGCATTGGAGCGACTCATGCAGCTCCAGTTGCCGATACCGGCGTCAGGACGGGCACCGTGGGTCTGCGTATGTGCGCTACGGGTAGCGCGAATTTGCGCATGCACATGGGTAGCCTTCTCCGCGCCGGCCCCAACGCAACATGGTGGAGAGCTACAGGCCCAATGGCGGCGATTCTCCAGTCACCGGAGGATTTACGTCAGAGCGGCGTCACGTGAACCTGGGACCCTGGAGCTGTGAGAATTCACTGAAGTAACAGTGCTACCCACTGTGCTACCATGCTGCCCATACCGTGACCCACTGAGTCTGCACAAACCATCTGAAAGAGCACCCTACCTAGACCCACACCCCCACCTTATCCCCGCAAACTCCTCTGCAAATCTTTGGACACAAATGGGCCCTTTAACTTGACCAATCCACCTAACTAGTATATCAATGTGCGAGGAAACCGGAGCAACTGAAGGAATTCATGCAGACACGGGGAGAACGTTCAAATTCCGCATGTTTACCCAAAGTTAGAATAGAATCCGAGTCCCTGGTGCTGTGAGGCAGCAATGCTAACCACTGTGCCACCATCCCGTCCCCTGAAGTTAAAGAAGGTTGAAGAGAGAAGATGCCCCCCTCACAGTGCAGCCTCGTTCTCCCACTTACCTGAAAAGGCAGCTTGTTGCTTCTCCTACATTGAAGGGCCCTCCAGCTCCGAGTGTTTGTCCACTGTCCTTAATTGAGTGGCAGGAGGGCAGCATGGTGGCGCAGTGGTTAGTGCTGCTGCATCATGGCGCTGAGGTCCCAGGTTCGATCCCGGCTCTGGGTCACTCTCCGTGTGGAGTTTGCACATTCTCCCCATGTTTGCGTGGGTTTTGTCCCCACAACCCAAAAAAAGATGTGCAGAGCAGGTGGATTGGCCACACTAAATTGCCCCTTAATTAGAAAAAATGAATTGGGTACTCTAAATTTTTTTTTTTTTAATTGAGTGGCAGGCCCACCCTCTGGTTACTAATTCGCTAATTTGGTGGGAAACATAATCACAGCTAGGTGACTGTTCCTCACACATCTAATTACCATTCGACCTTGATGGTGAGGTCCGCAGGGAAAATCCTGCACGCCGTTTCTGCTGCTCGGTTTGTTTTTAATTTTCCCAATGAGGGGCAATTGAACATGGCCAATCCACCTGTCCTGCACATCTTTGGGTTGTGGGGATGAGAGTCATGCAGACAGGGTGGGAATGCTCAAACTCCACACAGGCAGTGACCCGGGGCTGGGATGGAACCCAGAACCTCGGCAGCGTGAGGTAGCAGTGCTAACCACTGCCACACTGTGCTGCCCTCTGCTGTTTTCTCCTTGTATAAATGGAAATCAACTACCTTTCTAAGTGAGATTTGATGTGGCTTTCTGTCTGAGGGCTGGCACGGTAGCAAAGTGGTTAGCACTGCTGCTTCACAGCTCCAGGGTCCCAGGTTCGATTCCCGGCTTGAGTCACTGTGCAGGTCTGCAATTTCTCCTCATGCCCGCGCGGGTTTCCTCCGGGCCCTCCGGTTTCCTCACACAGTCCAAAGATGTGCAGGTTACATGGATTGCCATGCTAAATTGCCTTAGTGTCCAAAAGGGTTGGGTGGGGTTGCTGGGTTGCGGGGATGGGGTGGAGGTGTGGGCTTAAGTGGGGTGTTCTTTCCAAGGGCTGGTGCAGACACGATGGGCCGAATGGCCTTCTTCTGCACTGTTGCTTCTATGATGATAAGTAAGTGGCACAAAATAGTTTGATTAAGAGCAAATTTGCTGAGTGTTCTTCATCTGCCTCTCTCACCCTGTTATGGGCCAGGTTTTCGAGAACCCCAAAGTGTATCATGGAGTTTGCCTGACCCACAACTTTTAATAGATTGTGGAATGGAGAGCACACGGCCCACTCTACAGATGTGGTGCAGCAGACATCTAACAGTATTTGTTGAAGCAAAACAATGTTTATTCTATGAACTCAAGTTAACCTTTTTAAAACATTCAGTGAACATCTTAGCAACCAGTAAATCAAATACAACCCCCAAAGAATACAACACTAAGTAATCCTTACTAAATTCCCAAACAACATTCAGAAGACAAAAGACCCTTTTAACACAAAGATCAGGTTTAAATTCACTATTGAGAGCAGTTACCACTTTGAAAATCCCAAATGAACATTCATAAGTTTGCAGAGGTTCATCCACATCCTGCTGTGATTTCAGCTTCTCCAAAACTAAAATGAAAGCAAAAAACCCAAAATGAAGATAAAAAGCCCAACTGCACTCACTCCCTGACATCACTGCAGTAATAAACACTCATATCTTAAAGGTACTCTCACTACAGATATTTATCTACACACCCATTTATAAACACCAATTTCTTAAAGGTACTCTCACATGACAACCCCTACTCGTTGTTTGGCGATAGCTCGCTTATCGGTTTTTCTATGTTGCCCTGACTTGCCATGCTGTTTTAACCTTATCTTTGTTATCTCAGCACCATCTATATTTAGATCTTTAAGCGAAGGCACTGGAATAAGTGCTGGTCAGGAAATAGATTTTGGGGTTTAATGGATAAACTAATGAGTGCTTGGTACAGCCGAGATCAAATAGACAATAGATACCCGGTTGTGACAGCAAGGAAAGCATTCTTTAAAAAAAACATGGCATTGTTGTTGCTTACAACATTGTTCAGTCCCCTCTGGATGAATGTGATTAGGTTTGGTCACCTAAACCAGAGGATTGCAAGTGGACATGAAAACGAGCAATAAAAATGACGTCCTTGAGTCCGAAGAATTTTGATCAGCAGCAAAGCAGGTTGGATCAGGGGAACAGGGGAGTCCTCGAGATGATCCATATGAACCTTTTCAAGGTTTGACACAGCTGTACACATGGGTATTTGAACACTTACACATAATTCATCCATGGGGTTAAAGATAAGAACGCTGGACAGAAAGTTTGCATCCAAATCATAACATTACAGATTCAGGGAAAGATATTGCAAGACAATATCAATTGGTTGAAGAGACAAGGGATGCTTAAACGATATGGATGGAACTTTCCAGACATCAAGGGCAGAATCGCCCGGGGCCGGCATCAATCCCGCCCCGCCATGTCCCGAATTCTCCGCCCCCCGAGATTCGGCGGGGGCGGGAATTGCGCCGCGCCGGTCGGCGGCGCCCCAGCGGCGATTCTCCGACCTGTGACGGGCCGAAGTCCCGCCGCTGACAGGCCTTTTCCACCGGTGAGTTTTAAACCACCTCTAGTGCTGGCGGGATTGGCGGCGCGGGCGGGCTCCGGGGTCCTGGGGGGGGTGCACGGGTCGATATGACCCCGGGGGGTGCCCCACAGTGGCTTGGCCTGCGATCGGGGCCCACCAATCGGCAGACAGGCCTGGGCCATGGGAGCACTCTTTTTCTCCTGCCCCGCCATGGCCTTCACCATGGCGGGGACGGAAGAGACCCCCGCCCCTGCGCCGGTACAACGTCAGCAGCTGCTGACACACCGGCGCATGCGCGGACTTCCGCCGGCCGGCGAAGCCCTTTCGGCCCCGACTGGTGTGGCGCCAAAGGCCGTTCGCACTGGCCGGCGGAGCGGCAACCAGTCCGGCGCGGGCCTAGCCCCTCAATGTTAGGGCTTGGCCCCTGAACGTGCAGAGACTTCTGCACCTTTGGGCCGGCCCGACGCCGGAGTGGTTCACGCGACTCCGACACGCCGGGATCCCTCGCCCCGCCGGGTAGGGGAGAATCCCGGCCCGGGATTCTCTTTTCCTGCTGGTGGAGCACTCCCGCCTGTGGATTTCTCGGTGGCGTGGGCTGGCTTCCATGGGAAATCCCATTGATAAATGGCAGGAAGAGAGAATCCCACCACCATCGAACGGCGCACTACCGAGAAACACGCGACTGGGAGACCGTGGAATCCAGCCCGATATCTTTAAAGAGATTCTCGGCATCACCGGAAAGTGCAGTATTTATTGCCCATCCCATGAGCCATTAGAAGGTGGTGAGCTACATGCGTGAACTGTTCCAGTAGGTGCAGTGGCTCGGATCTTTGAGTTCCTGAGGTGACACACAAACCCAAAAATCATGTGACTTCAAGGTGCGAGCATTCCCAACTAAAGCAACATAAATTAATGAGCTAACTATTAGAGGCGAAAGTCTGGAATTCTGAATGATGCAAATAAAGCGTGTCTTGATACAACAGCAGCTATTGCGCTTTTTAACATTGAAGGAAAACCAAATTGATAAGATGGTTACTTTTGATTGAGCAGCTCAATAGCTCCAAATGAAAGAGCAAAGTTAATTCCAGCCATAGGCGTGTGCTCATATAGCAGAGCTTAAGAAATTGCTTCCTGAGCATCAATTTACTGACTGCTGATACCCAAAGCGGCAGAGACACCTGGGTCAGGTATGAAATATGCAAAACAATTTCAATATAAAATGTGGCTGACTCCTGATGGAAAAGGCCCCCTCTAATTAAAGTTTGTTATAATGGCCACTGGTAGAATGACGGAAAACCAAATAATATTACTTTATCTATTAATTAGTTCCTTTAATCTGTTGTAAAAAAAAACTGGGACCGTTGGGCTTTATACGTCGTATAGAATTGCTGTTCAATTCAAAAATCTCTTTTCATAAGAGAGAAATCAATTTGTATAATATCCAAAAAGACTGAAAATTAATTCACAAAAATCCTGCTCGACTGTCACAAACACAGCAGAATGGGAATCTGAATCTGCAGCTGAGGTCTCGATATTGTCAGTGTACTCCTGCTCGAGTATGTACAGAATTTGATGAACACCTATTCCCTCTGAGAATATGATTTTGGATATGACTTTACATCGGGGATGGGCAGATATTGCAAAGCTTTTAAACTTCCCGGAGGATGTGGTTTGGCTCGAGGTCCACCACACCACTTCCTGTTTCTTGTGTAAAAGTCTTTGGGCGGAATTTTACAAAAAAAATAACAAGTATCATTTTTGGCGTGAAAATCTGTGCGATTCACGCCGGCCCTGGCGGTGCGATCCAGACCATAATTTTCAGGGATTTAGAAGAAAAAATTATTCCCAGCATGAAAAACACCGGGCCCGACGTGGAAAGCGTCTGATTCGCCCACCTTCAGGGATTGTCTGAGCACTTTGGCGCACAGCATCACCTCGGAACCACATCACCTGGAGGTTCCCCTCCAAGTCACTCACCACCCTGACTTGGAAATATTTTGCCATTCCTTCACTGTCACTGGGGGCAACATCCTGCAACTTCCTCCCTAACAGCACAGTGGATGTACCTACACCTCAAGGACTGCAGCAGTTCAAGAAGGCAACTCACCACCACCTTCTGAAGGGCAACCAGGAATGGGCAATAAATGTTGGCCTAACCAGCGACACCCACATCCCGTAAATGAACTTTAAAAAAAATTCAAAGGCATTGCCATTGCTGAATCACCCACTATCAACATCCTGCGGGTTACCATTGACCACAAATTGAACTGGACTAGCCATATAAATACTGTGGCTACCAGAGCAGCTCAACGGTTAAGAATCAGGCAGTGAGTAACTCTCCTTCTGACCCCCCAAAGCCTGGCCACAAGGCACATGTCAGGAGTGTAATGGAATACTCTCTACTTGCCTGGGTGAGTGCAGCTCCAACAACACTCAAGAAGCTCAACACTATCCACAACAAAGTAGCCCACTTGATTTCTCCCCCTTCCACAAACATTCAATCCCTCCACCGATGAACAGTAGCAGCCGTGTGTGTACCATTTGCCAGATGCACTGCGGAACTCACCAAAGTTCCTTAGGCAGCACCTTCCAAACCCATGACCACTACCATCTAGAAGGACAAGAGCAGCCGATAGCTGGTAACCCTACCACCTGGAGGTTCCCCTCCAAGTCACTCACCACCTTGACTTGAAAATATATCGCCGTTTCTTCACTGTCACTGGGGCAAAAACCTGGAACTCCCTCCCTAACAGTACTGCGGGTGTGCCTACACCTCAGGAACTGCAGTGGTTAAAGAAAGTGGCTCAAGGGCAACTAGGAATGGGAAATACATTCAGCAAAGCCCACATCCAGTAAATGAACAAAAAAAGAACAATTAATAATAATAACAATAATAATTTTCATTGTCACAAGTAGGCTTACATCAACACTGCTATGAAGTTATCGTGAAAATCCCCTAGCGGCCCGAACAGCCTGGTCCATCCACCAGCAGTGCTCCGTCACCCTCTCTCAATATAATCTCAGAGGAGATCTCAGAGGAGGACACTGAAGAAGTGTCACTGCGATCACCTGCACCATCTACCAGCCCAGAGACACACAACACAGTGGGAGATGTTAGCAGGCAAACCTTTGGGTCACCATCCGGTGAGCACCACACTGCTTCTGATGCAGATCAGGTGGAGGCAAGAATTTCATAGGGATCGGACAGTCAGTGATCTACTGGATCCCAGCCAACTGCCGTGCCTCTGGACACTTTTGTCCCTCAGCTACTTGAGATGCAAAGGTAGAGCTGGGACATCCAGGAGGGGTTTTCAGCGACATTCCTGTTATAGCAAGGCCAAATAGAGGGGTCGCAAAGCCTTCTGTCACAGGCGATGGTGCCAGCAATGTGTGGCATCCAGGCCAACACTGCAAGGGTGACATCTGCAGTGGAAAGCCCACGGCAAGAGGCCTGATCCAAGATTGGAGAGTTCTGAAGCCTGGCTCAGTCACTGAAGATAATAGCTGGGGGCTTCAACTACATGGTTCAGACAATGGCAGGCCTCCAGGACTGACAGATGACATTGAGGCTTCTGGAGTTCACTCCAACTGTACCTCTGTCCCATGGAGTAACCCAGAGGGAGGAAGATCAACTGGAGTTAAAACCTTCCACCCAGGAAACTCTGGGAGTGGTCAGGCAACAGGGTGTAGATGGCAGCAAGCCACCTCCACCTCTGATATGCATCCTGGGATGCACCTAGACATAATGGGAGGGTACACAAGTCTAAGGAATTATTGGGGCGCAGAGTGGGCGTAGATGAAGTTCGGCAGAAATGGTTCGAGAACATTGTCACTTGTCGCATTTTGATATGTCACTACATTAAATGTTATTATCGCTTACCACTTTAACACCGCAGAAACTTTAATCCACCTCCCAGTGGCAAGGTGCTCTCCCCATTGGGACGCAGGTATTCTTTTTTTTAAATTTAGATTACCCAATTATTTTTTCCAATTAATCCTTGATGGTCAAGGAAGGTGCATTCATAACATTTTTTTTTAATATAAATTTAGATTACCCAATTATTTTTCCAATTAAGGGGCAATTTAGCGTGGCCAATCCACCTACTCTGCACATTTTTGGGTTGTCGGGGCAAAATCCACGCAGACAAGGGGAGAATGTGCAAACTCCACACGGACAGTGACCCAGAGCCGGGATCGAACCTGGGACCTCAGCGCCGTGAGGCGGTTGTGCTAACCACTAGGCCACCGTGCTGCCCCGGGACGCAGGTATTCTTACTGGCCCTCGATGTCTGTCAGATGGTTAAGCCTCTCACTGAAAAATATTTCATTTGCCTTGATAAAATTCAGGCATTATTCTGTGAACCCTACAGCCTCTCTCTTAATCCGCCTCTGTAGAGAGTCACAGGGGAATATAGTGCAGAGACTCTCTCAGACATGAACTGAAAGCAGCAGAAAAACAGAAGTCTAACATAAGCAGCAGTTGATGAACTTCATAGTCCATTCCTCACTGTGAGTCATCATCACCATTGCGGTAGACACTCAAGGACTCCCCACTCTCAGAACCCTGATGATTGATATCTCGTGCATCTTAATCCCTGATTGCAGAGGGGTCACGACACCCTGAGGGTGAGAGGGGAGGGGCGGGGTGTTATGGGCCAGGATTTAGAGAACCCCAAAGTGTATCATGGAGTTCTACCTGACCCACAGCTTTTAATAGATTGTGGTATGGGGAGCACATGACCCACTCTACAGGTGTGGTACAGCAGAAATGGAAAAGTATTTTTTAAAGCAAAATAATGTTTATTCTATGAACTCAAGTTAACCTTTTAAAAACATACAGTGAACATCTCAGCAACTATTAATTCAAATACAACCCCCAAAGAATACAACACTAAGTAATCCTCAAGCTGTCCTTTTAACATCCATAAGAATTAAAAAAAGAACTTTTAACAGAAGCACATTAGGTTAACGTCACTACTGTGAGCAGTTATTAGTTTTAAATCACCAAAGGATCGATTTACAGTGTTTAGATTACAGAGAGAGACTCATACACCTTCTGGCTGTGACTGCAGCTATCCAGCTCTGAAAACGAAACTAAAACACACCCTGCAGCAAATAGCCTAAATTAAAGTAAAAAGCTGACAGACAGCCCAGCTCCACCCACACTCTGACATCACTTACAAACACCCATTTTTTAAATGTACATTTCTTAAACACCTATTTCTTAAAGGTACTCACACATGACAGGGGTCATGCTGTCGGACGGTTTCCTCTTCCATGAAGTGGTAGGCGATGAGTGCTTCTCTAACCCGCCTGTTGATGTGCACCTTTTCCCCCGCCTTCCCTCCATCCTCAGTGGTAACATCCTTGACATGCTCCTGCACATCCTCCTCATCCGAGGACACGTGTCTCTTCTCAAGCTCATCGTCCGGAGGCTCCTCACCTCACTGCCTAACGAGGTTGTGGAGGGCATAGCAGACCATGACAATGCGGGAGGTCCTCTTGGGGCTGTATTGTAGCACCCCACTGGACCTGTCAAGGCAGCAGAACCATACCTTCAACAGACCAATGCAACATTCAATAATAGGTCCTGTCCCACTGAGCGCCTCTTTGTCGCTGACCTCGAGTGCGGTCTCTTGCCTCCGCATCATCAACTACAAACTGAGGAGTCGGGCTTCTCCTCAAGGAGGTATCCCTGTAGCCTGGAGTGTTCCTCAAAGATTCCGGGGATCTGCGACTAGCTGAGGATGTAGCTGTCATGCACCTCCCCTTGAAAACAGGCAGACATGTGCATGAAGCACATCTGGTGGTCACACACCAGCTGGACATTGAGGGAGTGGAACTCCTTCTGGTTGATGAATGGCGCTCCTTGGTACCATGGAGTGGAGAGCAGCCTATCGCCCCCTGTACCCTGTGTTATGCTTTCATTGTATTTTTCAATAAAATATTTCAAAAGTTTTCAAATTTGGAAATGTGTTTTTTTAGAACTTTTTGAGTACTGAATTCATTTTTTCCAATTTAGGGGCAATTTAGCAATCTACCCTGCACATCTTTGGGTTGTGGGGGTGAGACCCACGCAAACACGGGAAGAATGTGCAAACTTCACATGGACAGTGACCCAGAGCCGGGATCGAACCTGGGACCTTGGCGCAGTGAGACAGCAGTACTAACCACTGCACCACCATGCTGCCCCAGGGACTGTAGTGCTTTCTAGGTTATATAGAATTGCTGTTCTATTCAAAGATCTATTTTCACAAGAGAAAAATCGATTTGTGTAATATGCAAAATGATGAGCATTAGTCCACTAAAATCCCTGGGTAGGATTCTGCGATCCCCGACGCCGAAATCGTGTTCGGCGACGGGGGGGAGAATCCTTGATGACGATGAATTCGGGGGCGGCGCCGCTTTCATCATGCTCTGCTCCTGAAAAGCGGCGCGCTCTAGGAGTACGGCGCGTGCCTTATCCACGCCCTCCTTACGCTGGCTGAGGCTCCGTCCCCGATCGGCCGAGTTCCCGATAGCGTGGGTCACATGTGGTCTCACCCATCGGGAACTCAGCGTGGAGATACTGAACTGAGTCCATAGTCGGGGGAAGGCCGATCTGCGGGCAGGGGGGGGACATTATTCGGGTCTCAGGCGCTATGGTGGGGCGGTCTGGGGCTCACGAGGCGGCCGAAGGGGGAGACTATTTTGCAGGCCGGGTCCATGGGCTGCGCCCACCATGAAGCACGGCTCGGCCGCTGCAGGCCACCGCCGTGCACATGCACGTCCACGGACCCGGCAATTCCGCAGGCCGTATCAGCAGCTAGAACTGGTCAGACCCCATTTGGACTATTGTGAGCAGTTTCGGGCCCCGTATCTAAGAAAGGATGTGCTGGCCTTGGAAAGGGTCCAGAGGAGGTTCCCAAGAATAATCCCTGGAATGAACGGCTTGTCGTATGTGGAAATGTTGAGGACTCTTGGTCTGTACTCGTTTGAGTTTAGAAGGATGAGGGGGATCTTATTGAAACCTATAGAATACTGCGAGACCTGGATAGAGGGGACGTGGAGAGGATGTTTCCACTTGTCGGAAAAACCAGAAGCAGAGGACACAATCTCAGACGAAAGGGACAATCCTTTAAAATAGAGATGAGGAGGAATTTCTTCAGCCAGAGGGTGGTGAATCTGTGGAACTCTTTGCCACAGAAGGCTGTGGAGGCCAAATCTCTGAGTGTCCTTAAGACAGAGATAGATAGGTTCCTGATTAATAAAGGGATCGGGGTTCTGGGGAAAAGGCAGGAGAATGGGGATGAGAAAAATATCAGCTATGATTGAATGGCGGCGTAGACTCGATGGGCCGAGTGGCCTAATTCTGCTTCTATGTCGTATGGTCTTATGGCCCTGATTCATTGTTGCATCATGGGCATTCTAAAGAATTTTCTCCCACAGATCACCATTTTCCCAACAGTGCTCAGATATCACTCATGAGGACCTTCCGCTGTGTCATTATTCTCATTTGAATCATAGGCAGCCAGCACAGTATACCTATCCAACATCTTCATTTTCCTACGTAACCACCACCAAAATTCTCCTTCTCTTTTCCTCCAAAAAGTTGTCAGCCTCTTTCTATCGTCTGCCTCACTGATCTTTTCTAGCTACCAGGTGTAACAACAATCTTTCATAAATTATTATACTTCCCAGCTAATGCAGAAGATCTCTTATTGGTTTCTGAATCTCACATGATTCCACATGAATATTGGCTTTTAGCATAACGATGGCCATCCTCGTCTCTGTTTCATCGTACTAGCTCCTCCCAGCAGTTGTTTCCACAGTCAGCCACATAAAACCAACTGGGAAACCACTGTGATTGAATGTTGAACAAAATCAAATGCTCAACTTGAGCCAAACATTCCCCAGGCAACGTGCCTCAATTTCTAACGTCCGGTGGCCCTGACTTCAGTCGTAATGAAGTGTTCGAGAGGTTTATCATGAAGTGCATCACCTCCATACTCCCAGAACGCCTTGATCCACTGCAATTCGCATACCGTTGCAACCGGTCCACATCAGACGCCATTTCCCTGGCCCTACATTCATCCCTAAAGCATCTCGAAAACAAGGACTCCTACATCAGACTCCTATTTATTGACTACAGCTCCGCCTTGAATACCATAATCCCAGCCAAGCTCATGTCTGTTGAGCAGCTCACAGAAAAATATTTTTCACTGTACCTCGGTACACGTGACAATAAACAAATCCAATCCAATCCCTTCTGACTCCATGGGCTGAATTTTACCGGCATGTATCAGAATATCAGGCTCTGACTGTGTATCCTTCCAGGTGCACAGCCGAGCTTTCAAACCAGATCTTCTGGCACTCTGTGCACAGAAAATCTGAGGGAATGGTTTACACTGTCACTCTGATGGGGAGGGGCCTAATAGAGCCGGCAAGGCCAGCTACACAGAGATCGGGCACATTCTTTAAATGTCACTCCAATCAGTGCAGGAATTAAACTGACCCCACCCGCTCCTCCCATGGACACAAAGGAACCCCCACAAACATTAGAGTGATCCTCCCACTCTCCTCCCACCATAGAGATATCAGGAGCTCACTTTACCACCCCTCCCCCCACAGCCACACAGATATCAGGTGCACTCTTCCCCCTCACAGCCCCTCCACCTCCGCAGCAGTGTCACGGGCACTCTTCCCCCTCACAGCCCCTCCACCTCCGCAGCAGTGTCACGGGCACTCTTCCCCCTCACAGCCCCTCCACCTCCGCAGCAGTGTCACGGGCACTCTTCCCCCTCACAGCCCCTCCACCTCCGCAGCAGTGTCACGGGCACTCTTCCCCCTCACTGCCCCTCCACATCCATGGCAATATTGGGGCACGATTCCCCATCACTGCAATTGCCCCAACCTCACTGCAGTCATCCTCCCCCTTCCCAGGCATTGGCCCTCACCCCCCCCCACCACATAATGGGACTCCCCAGAAGGACCACCCCTGGAACTGCCCCCCTGTCACAAATGTGCACTACCAGGTTGGCATTGTAAGGCCGGTACTGCTGACCTGTGCCAAGGCAGTGCAAGGGGGCAGTGCCAGGACACTGGCCAGGCATGCCCTTTCCCTATGGGGCCTATACTTACCTCGGTACCTCTGGCACAATCGTCTCGACTGAATCCCATTCTTATATAGTTGCTGTAAACCTCGCTAATGTGACGTATCGTCGGCGAGGTATGAATATTCAGTGAGGGGAGATGATGAGGCAGGAAGGCCCATGTATAATATTTGAATGTATTAAGCGTGAATCTGATTATGTCACTGGCAAGCGATAGGGAATAACGGGAAATGAGATTCGCGCTTCGAAGAATCTCGTTTTCCGGCTCTTGCGGGACTTTGCGCCGTTTATGCTCGCGTGAACAACGGCTCAAAATTCCGCCCAATTAGTCACTGGCAACTGAACTACCCCTCACATCTCCAAATGAACATAAATCTCCAAATGCATTTCAAGGGGCTGGTTTAACACAGTGGGCTAAACAGTTGGCTTGTAATGCAGAACAAGGCAGCAGCGCGGGTTCAATGCCCATACCGGCCTCCCCGAACAGGCGCCGGAATGTGCCGACTGGGAGATTTTCACAGTAACTTCATTGAAGCCTACTCGTGACAATAAGCGATTATGATATTATTATTATTAATTCATCAGCTGGACCCATCGACGAATTCAATTGTCAGGTATATATTTTGAACGCAACCACTCAAAATCATATGCAAACAAGAATACTTTCATACCTGATTGATGGTTGGAATCTCATTAAAACCAGTCCTGTCAATGTTTGCAAAAATTTAGACTCATTCCAGCTCCTCATTTTCCCCCCTTACTCTGAGTCGTGAGAAATCAAATGGTTGATGATGGCCTCTCAAATATGAACAGTCTTATTGTGCATAATACATTTGGACAATTTGTGATAATTATAACTTGAAATGTTCAACACTGTGCATATGTTATGGGAGCGGCGTTTTCAGAACCCCAAAATGTATCATGGAGTTCAACCAACCCCCACTTTAATGTATTGTTGCTTTTGAAGCACACGGCTTGTTTTCCAGGTGTGGTATTACAATTATGGACACGTGAGTTTTGAAACACAAAACAATGTTTATTCCATGAATTCAACTTAACCTTTTAAATAAACATTGGGTCACTTAACACCCCTTTAAAGATAACCCCAAAAATAATATAACACTAAATAATCCCTCAAAATGTTCCTTCAAGCCTCCAAACGACTTCCCCTTTAACAAAAGACATGAGGTTACATTCAATATACTTATAGTCTTTGGATTTTCAGACATCAACAGACCAGTTCTGTGTTTCCTTCTTGCAGCTTTTTGCAAAACATACAAACACACCCAGCATTCTCCTCAAACTGGCTTTCTCCTTTCAAACAGCTCACAGCAAACCAGCCTGGCACTTTTTAGCTGCTCTCCCTCAAAACTGAAACCTAAACACTGCAAAATGGCTGAACTAAAAATCCAGCTCCACCCACACTCTGACATCACTTCAGTAATATGAGCTGCTCCATTTCTTAAAGGTACATTGCTTAAACATCCATTTCTTAAAGGCACTCTTACATGACACATAACAAATTGTTATTTATAATCGGAGCCTAGTTTAGAATGTTGAAGTCACCGTTGTAGGACGGAGATGAGAATACTTTTCTCCCAGAGGGTTGTGTGACTTTGGAGCATTCTGCCTCAGAAGGCGGTGGGAGGGGGATCGTTGAACATTTTTAAGGTGGAGATAGTTATATTCTTGTCGGGCAAAGGAATCAAAAGTTATCGAGGGTGGACGTGAATATGGTCCTCAACACAAACATAGCAGCCATGATCTTCTTGAATAGTGGAACAGGCTCAAGGGGCTTCTACTCCTATTTCATACCTTCATATGTTAGAGCATGAGAAGCAGGAGTAGGCCATTCAGCCCTTCGAGTCTATTCCACCATTCAATGAGATCATGGATTGACGGGGCTATCATGTCCCCAGCTCTTCTGGACTTCCCTGTGATGTGTTATGTACTCTGGACTAACACAGGCTGCAACTGGATGCAGCTTTAGCCAAAAGACACTCCAGACCTTGAAGTTAGTTCAATCTGATTAATTGAACCAGTAGCACAGTTAGCACAGTTCTCTATGAGTTCGACTCTCTGCTAACTTGAGTGTGGTTACTCTGTCTGACTGAACCAGACTAGCTCTTCGCCACGTGCTGGAGGTGTGAGATTGTACATACACCCTGACTCACTCTGTAAATATTCATCAGTGGAAAGAGGCGGAGTGTGAGTGCCTCATGCCTTTTATAGTGAGATACCACCCCTGAGTGTCCTGCCTGCTCATTGGTCATGTCCTGTTCTCTGTGTTCATTAGCTGCCTGTCTGTGTCTGTCTGTATATCGTTATCTGCATCTCTGCATATCATGATACCCTGCACCCTCTTTGCTTTGCTGTTAATGTCGGGACAATAGAGTTTCCAATGTCCATTGTGAGTGTTTTTTTGTAGTTTTCAGCAGAGTATGATTCTGCTCCCCCCAACCCCTGGTACCCCTACTCTGCACCGCCCCCTCCACCCTGCGAAATCCAATGGAAGACACTTCCTTTTGCTGTTTATAAAACTTTGAATCTATTTTTACATTGCTCTCATTGCAATAATGCATCATGTTTGGAAAATAATTCTGACCAGCTGCTTTTTTGGTTATAAAGCTCATAATATGTGTTTTTACAGACTGAAGAAGAGTAAAATTCTGGCAAATGTTTGCGCTTTCATTGAATAAGGAGGCAAAAAACCATTTGAAATGCTTACTGCTCATACTTGTGAGAAATACAAACAATATCGCATCATTTATTGCCCAAAGTTAATGAAAAGTCCAGAAAAAAGAGAGATGACTTTCATTTTAATTTGGTTGGAAATATGGCTCTTGCAGTGAAACTCTGCAAATCCAACGGCAAGATTATTACAATGTATTGTGTTGTTAAAACACTCTTGCCTGCTGGGAGTAAATTTGGAGATCTAGGAAATAACAAGGTACGGATAATCTCTCTCTCTCTCTCTCTCTCTCTCGATTGAATTATACATTAAAAAGTTGTTTTATAATAGCCTTCTCACATATAACTGTAATGCTCAACCCCTGTCACCTCAGTGTCAACACGTTTGCTCAATTGTATATTGTAGCCAGCAACTGATCTACTGATATTCAAAGGAACTTCTAATGGTTCAGACTGCAAATTGAGAGGTACTCAATCTGAGATGTGTATTAAATTGCAAGCACACTCCATTTTAAATGACTCAATTTGAACTTGGTTTATAGTTTATTTGAACTACCAATTTTTTAATGTCCCTCTATCTATTCCACAATTAAGCAAAAATCCCTTTGGTGTCAGTTGTGCTCTAGATGCGCTGCAATATTTACACCATCAGAGAGATAAGCACACAACATCCTATGAGTTAATATTGACCAGAAACTGAAGTGGACCATCCATATAAATACTGTGGCTACAAGAGCAGGTCAAAGACTAGAAATCCTGCGGCGACTAAGTCAGCTCCTGACTCCTCAAAGACCATCTACAAGGCACAAGGCAGGAGTGTGATGGAGTACTTGCCTGAATGAGAGCAGCTCCAACTACACTCAAGGACCTTGACACTATCCAGAGCAAAGCAGCCTGCTCAATCGTTAACCTATCCACAAACATTTACTCTCTCCGCCGGTGATAAACAATGACAGCATTGTGTACCTTCTACAAGGTACACTGCAGGATTTCACCAAGGCGCCATAGACAGCACCTTCCAGAACCACGATTTCTATCATCCAGGATGACAAGGCAGGAGATACATGGAAACATCATCATCAGGACGTTTCCCCCCCCCCACCACAACACACCGTCCTGACTTGGAAATATAACGCCATTCTTTAACTGTCACTGGGTCAGAATCCTAGAGCTCCCTACCCAATAGCACAGTAGATGTACCTTTTTTTATTCATTCATGAGATGTAGGCATTGCTGACTAGGCCAGCATTTATTGCCAATCCCTAATTGCCCTTGAAAAGTTAGTGGTGATCTGCCTTCTTGATCTGCTGCAATCCATGTAGTATAGGGGAGGAGGTGACCTAATGAAATGAAAATGAAATGAAATGAAAATCGCTTATTGTCACGAGTAGGCTTCAATGAAGTTGCTGTGAAAAGCCCCTAGTCGCCACAGTCCGGCACCCGTCCGGGGAGGCTGGTACGGGAATCGAACCGTGCTGCTGGCCTGCTTGGTCTGCTTTAAAAGCCAGCGATTTAGCTGAGTGAGCTAAACCAGCCCCTATTGAGCTAAACCAGCCCCAATGGTATTGTCACTGGACTGGTAACCCAGAGACCCAGAGTAATGCCCTGGGGATCCAGGTTCAAACCCTGCCACTGCATACAAAGTTTGGAATTGAAAATCTCTAATGATTGTCGATTGTCTGAAAAAACCATCTGGTTCACTGATGGTGTTTCGGGAAGGAAATCTGCCATCCTTACTTGGTCTGGCCTACATGTGATTCGAGACACACAGCAATGTGGTTGACTTGTAACTGCCCCTCAAGGGAAATTAGGGATGGGCAATGAATGCTGGCACAGCCTGCGATGCCCACGTCCCATTAACAAATAAAAATAAAGGTGCATCTACAGTAGGGAGCTCCGGGATTTTGACGCAGCGACAGAATGAATGAAAATAAACCAGTCTTCTGGTGTAAATTAATTTACAGTTCTTTGGTGCACTTCTGATGAATTCCAAGTGTAGAAATGATGGGCGAGATTCTCCGGACTCACGACGGTTCGGAGAATAGCGGGCGTCGGAAATTTTTACGGCGACGCTGTTCCGACGCCCTCCCGCTATTCTCCGAACCCCGCAAATTGTCGGAGTCGCGTTTCCCGACAAACGCCTCCTTCCCGCCCCTGATACGACCAGAATCGCCACTGAGAGCCCCCCCGCTATTCACCGGCCCGGATGGGCCGAAGTCCCGACGTCATGGCGCCCTGTTTGGACGTCGTGAAACACACCTGCTTTTTAAATTCGTCAACCAGTCGGCCTGGCTGACGACTGCTTGGAGGAGGTCAGGGCACCACTCTGCGCACCGCTCAGCGCACCGCTCAGCGCACCGCTCGAGTCTGGCCACAACGGGGAAGGCATCCCTGGGAACGGGAGGGGGTCCAGAACGGGGGCAGTGGGGGGGACGGAGGGGGCAGTGGGGGGGACGGAGGGGGCAGTGGGGGGGACGGAGGGGGCAGTGGGGGAGATGGAGGGGGCAGTGGGGGAGACGGAGGGGGCAGTGGGGGGCGACGGAGGGGGGGGGGGTTAGGTAGAGAGTGAGCCGTCCAACCCCGTAACAAATGCCAGCATGCCATGGTGTGCAGGTGACGAGGACACGGCCGCTGGTTCTCCTGTGGCTTCCGGCCACAGGCCACTGACGCACCCGTGAGGAGGCCATAGTTTACTGGCCGTTGGATGCAGAAAGTGACCAGGGGTTAGGCTGACCGCGTGTCAGCAGCGCGACCAGGCCACCGGGACACACTGGTATCCCATGGCTGGCGGCTGCCGAGGTGTCGACTAACGTCCGTCTAACATGTTCCGTTTCTCTGCCTCCCACCACCCTTCTGTAGGTTAGCACAATGTCTGTGAACAGAACGCCTATGTTCTGCGCAGTGGTTGGGGCCGCTCTACTGGATTTGGAGATGCAGCAGCATCCACACCCACAACCCGCAGTGGCTGCAGGGCCAGCTGCAGCAGCAGAGGGAAGGGCCGAGGAGTTGCCAGTCGTCAAGCAGCATGGGGGGGGGGGGGGGGGGGGGGGGGGGGGGGGGGAGGAGGAGGAGGAGGAGGAGGAAGAGGAAGAGGAGAGAGTGAGGGTGCAGCCACGGCATCAGAGGCGACGACCAAAGCCGAGGGTTGTACCGTGTCCGGGTCTCTTTCCTAACAATGCCGGACATCACCTGCAGGAGAAGACTCCGGCTGAGTAGGCAGACGGTGATACATATCTGCCAACTCCTGTCGCACCTCGCCCCACGTGGAACGGGGGAGGACACGCGATCCCGGTAGCCATCAAGGTGACGGTCGCTCTGAACTTCTATGCTACCGGCTCCTTCCAGTCTCCGAGCGGGGACGTCTCTGGGATCTCCCAGTCATCGGTGCACAGGTGCATCCGGGATGTGACCGACGCCCTCTATGCCATCGCCGATCGCTACATCACCTTTCCCGAGGACCAAGCAAGTCAAGACTCACGAGCCCGTGGATTTGCCAGTGTGGCCGGGATACCGAGGGTTCAGGGGTCAATCGACTGTGTTCACGTCCCCATGCGCCCGCCTGCTGTGGACAAGGAAGTGTTCACAAACAGGAGGGGGACATACTCCATTAATGTCCAGGTGGTATGCGACCCCCACATGAGGTTCATGAACGTCTGTGCAAGGTTCCCAGGGAGTGTGCATGACTCCTACATACCAGCGCAGTCGTTCATCCCTGCGATGTTTGAGGGACGTCCCCCCCGGCTGAGGGGCTGGTTGCTAGGTGACAGGGGTTATCCGCTGAGGTCTTGGCTGATGACGCCTATACGGAGGCCTCAGACCAATGCGGAAACACGATACAACGAGGCCCATGCAGCAACCAGGGGTGTGGTGGAGCGCTGCCTTGGCCTCCTGAAGATGAGATTCAGGTGCCTGGACCGCTCCGGAGGGGCCCTGCAGTACCAGGACGACAGGGTCGCTCGCATTGTAGTGGTCTGCTGTGCGCTGCACAACATCGCGATGCAGAGGGGAGATGACCTGTTGCAGGAGGCGGAGGGAGAAGCTAGTGGCAGTGGTGCCAGCACAGAGGAGGAGGAGGAGGAGGAGGAGGAGGAGGAGGAGGAGGAGGAGGACGCTGGCGGAAGTGGCGGGCGCAGCACGCAGACACGACCCAGGTGCTGGTGATGTCCAGGAGGCGGCACGACGGACCCGGCAAGGACGGCGGGCACGCGACGCCCTGGTGGCAGCACGGTTCACGCATCGCATGTGACGTCCCCGATGAACACCAAACCACCACCTGCATCGCTAGTCATGCAGAGGGTCACCACACAACTGCCACCACCACAACCCCCCCCCCCCCCCCCCCCCCCCCCCCCCCCTCAGTGTACACTGCTCCACTTCGACATGACGCTTATCACTGGGTACAGACGGAATGGCACAACATTGATGGCTGTGTCAGCGGGTGTGATCAGTGCCATGTGGAATGATGACAGCCCGCTCTGCGAAGAGCTGTGAGCTCAGAATCGTTAGAGAGAGTCTGACCCATGGCAATAGCTGAACCATCCACCTTGGTGGCCGCTGAGTTCGTCACTGACACTCCATCACGTGCCCGCGTGGGCTAGCTGTGGGAGGGGGGTAGGGGCAGGGACTGCACACCCGGCACCGAGGTTTCACCACCCGTCACCCCCAGCGACACTCGGTCACCATCACGATTCCTGTGCCTGTGGAACAATCACACGGTATTACAAGTAAGGTGGAACAGTGCGTTTAATATTAACAATTATTTACAGGTGCCCTAGCCCCTACAACTAAACTGTGCCCTTCACCCGTGCCAACTTACTCAGTGTCTATCTTAGTTGCCTTACGGGCCCTACCACTACGTCTAAGTGACTCCCCAGATGATACAGCAGGAGTGGAGGAGGATTGCTGCGAATCGCCCCCCTCGACTCGTTTCTCCTTGGCTATGCGTTTCTTGGGGCGACCCGGCCTGGATGGGCCAGGCTGCTCTGCGGGCGTCTCGGTGACATTGTGCCACCCTGCTCTGCCTGCTGCCCACCGATGCACCAGGGATGGGACGGGGGGAGGCCGAGAATTCCGGGACGTCCCGTGATGGAGTTAATGGGACGGGCCCCGAAACCTCCTCCTCCCTCGGGGAGCCCGGTGGCCCCCGGGCCTCACTTTGGGACAGAGGTGCGAGCGGGGAGGTTCCCCGTCGCACCACCGACACCTGGCGCTGCCAGTCCTGGAGGCCTGCAACGGTATCCACCAGGATCCGAAGGTTTGCAGAGACGGAGTCCAGGGAGTTAGACATTCCCGCCAGGGACTGTGCGATCTCAACCTGTGTGTGCACGACGCCATCCAGCACATGTGTCAGGCGGTTGATGGTCTCCGCGACCAACTGCTGGGACTGTGCTATCGACTGCTGGGACTGTGCCATGGCGTGCTGCGACTGGCCAATGACCTGCTGAGACTCGGCCATGGCCCGCAGGGCGCCGGCAATGGTCGTTTTGGCTCTGGCACATTGCTGCCTGTGAGAGGGCCACCCTGTCCAGGGCGAGGATGACGCTGCACATTAACCCCAACGTCTTGCATAAACCTGACCCATTGCCTCCACCGCGGATGCCACCCGTGCGGTTGTCGGACTGGGTCTCTTCTGCATGAGCGGCCCCACTCCCTGCTCTTGGACGCGGGTTCGACTCCTCTAACAGCGTCTGCAGAGTCTGGAAGGAAGCCCTCATCCCGTCATGTTTCCCTGGGTTTCCTGAGGCATCGGCTGTGCGGGTGGGTTGATAAACTCCAGGAACTCAGAAAACGTCTGGGAGCCCAGCCTGCATCCTGGGCCTGGTCTGGCCTCCGCGAGTCCGGGCCCTCTGTCTGCTCCGACCTACACCTGCTGTACCTGCTCAGCTGTGATGTGGCCAACCAGACTGTTGCCCCAGGAGACTCATCACTAAATAGGCCCGCCGGGGGTGTGTATCTCTGGGATGATGGATGTGGTGGGAGAAAGCAGTGCCGCAAGCCCGACGCTCTCAATGCTTAGGGCCTCGTCCATGGTGTGGGGCTGCCTCAGCGACAGGAGGATTGTCCCTGGCCATTTCTGTTGGTGGTGGTGGTGGACTTCGAACCCTCTGTGCGTCCTGGTCCGCAGATTGGGTTGGGGCGGATAGGGCTGCACGCTGATCGGGCACCCTCTGTTGTGAGGCCCCGGGTAGGGTGGCGGCAGATTCCTGTCTCGTCTGGAGGCAGACGGCCCTGGTCGTTCGGCATCACGTCCTAGGGAAGAGAATGAGACGGGTTATTTTGATTTGCTCGTCAGGCCGCTGGACGGTCCCAGTGGGCAGGGTGTGTGAAGGGACAGAGGATGGGGGAGGTTGTCCCAGTGGGGGCAGGGTTTGTGAAGGGACAGAGGATGGGGGAGGTGTCCCAGTGGGCAGGGTTTGTGAAGGGCAGAGGATGGGGGAGGGGGGGGGGGTGTTTGTCAGGGAGGGTTGTCTCACTTGCTGCAGTTCCGCCAACCTCGCATTGCGCGATATCGCGGCTGGCAGACCCCCCAACAAGGTCCAGTGCCCTCTGTTCAAAGGTGCTGAGGGGGTGCATGTTGGGCGAACCCCCTCCAGTCTCGTGCCGCTCACGGTGGTTATGAGCGGCCTTGGCCTGTTGGGGGAGGGAACATAGGTAGATCATTACAAAACGGTAGGTATCAGCAGTCCGTTCAGATACTGGCACAGTTTGGGGGGGGGCAAGTTGTCATCAGACGATTGCATCTCTCCTCGGGGCCAGAGCGCTGGGTCTGTGACAACTTTGTGAACCACCCTCAAATAACTCTGCCCCAATCCCTCTTCCCCCCCCACCCCCCCCCCCCCCCCCGGGGCAGTTAAGGGGGAGGGATGGTTGTGAATAGGGGGGCACCCTTATGGGCACTTACCCTGGCAGACGCTGGTGAGGTCGTTAGCTCTTCCGACATTGCCTCTGCTGAGGAGAGGGTCTGCCCAACAGCACTGACGGCAGCAGCCAGCGGCACGCCAGGCCTGGCGTACCGTGCGAGGCAGGTTGGCAGATGCCCTCGTCCGCAGGGAGCGCGTGCGGATGATTCCCTCCTCGGCTCGCACGGCATCGAGGGCAGCGCCTCGACGTCAGCATCTACAAAGGGCGAGGAGCAGCGCGCCCTCCTGGGCTCCGACATCCTGAACGACAGATCCTGTGGTCGCCCGCCGAAGCCTTTTAGTATAACGGCGTCGGGCCGGCGTCACATTGGGCGGGTTCGTGTCCTCGTCGTCGCGTTCCGTCGTACATCAACGCACGTAATTGACGCGGCCGCGCATACTAGCCCATTTCCCAGGAAGTGAATCGCGTCGTGAAATGAAGGCGCTTCGCGACCGGCGTAAAACGGTCCCGATTTTTACGACTGTTTGCCGACTTTCCGCGGGTGCGGAGAATTTCGTCCGATATACTTACTAAACTCTCCATCTCACGGAACCTCCATACAATAGCGCGTAACTCTTTAAAGGACACGACAGGTGTTTGTTCTGAATATAACACTGTCAACAGCTGTATCACAGGACACATGTCTCATTCACAGTATCAGTCCAGGTTGGCATGTTCATAGTTAACCTGCCAACTGTGCCCACTGGACTTACTCTAAGATGCCATTGCAGAAAAAGCCCATACTCCAACATCAATCATGGCATTATGAAGTGCAACTGCCACCCAAGACCGATTACGAGGAGAGGTTGAGTAGACTGGGACTGTACTCGTTGGAATTTAGAAGGATGCGGGGGTGAGGGGGGGGGCATCTTATAGAAACATATAAAATTATGAAGGGAATAGATAGGATTGATGCGGGCAGGTTGTTTCCACTGGCGGGTGAAAGCAGAACTAGGGGGCATGGCCTCAAAATAAGGGGAAATAGATTTTGGACTGAGCTTAAGAGGAAATTCTCACCCAAAGGGTGTTGAATCTATGGAATTCCTTGCCCAGTGAAGCAGTTGAGGCCTCTTACATGTTTTTAAAGATAAAGATAGGTCGTTTTTTGAAGAAACAAAAGGGAATTAAGTTATGGTGTTCGGGCCGGAAAGTGGAGCTGAGTCCACAAAAGATGATCCATGATCTGATTGAATGGCGGAGCAGGCTCGAGGGGCCTAGTTCTTATGTTCTCATGTTCTTAACTGTGCAGAAATAAGTGATATCACTGACATAAGAGCAGCTCATGGCACCAAATGCCCCTCTCTCCCCATCCACCGTGGCCCACCACACTCTTCACACTTGTGACATTATAGGACATATAAAGATGACAAAGGGTTACTGTCATATTGCAAGTAACCACTAGATGGAACTAGATGCAGGACTATATAAAGCAGTGACTCACAGATCTCTGGGAGAGAGCTGGAGAGGAGAGCTAGAGAGGGCAGTGATAGAGAGTTCAGTACAGTATAAGATAGAGTGTTGAGACTAGTGTCGTTGAGTAGAGATTGTAGATTAGATTATTGTTTACTTTCGGAGTAAATGGTCAAACTTAATTGAAGTAGTGTTAATAAATGTTAGCTTTGTTGATGAACTTAGCTTCTGTGGTCTTTGGGAACACTACAACATCCATCCTGAGAACAAGAATCACAAAGAACACCACAACACTCTTGAAGCAACACTTACATTACACAGCTCCCCTAAAGCACAATTGTCTTCCATAACCCCCGAATGCCTTCCTCAACTTTAATATCTTCACATCTCTCATGTCAGCAGTCCCATGTCTATTATTGGCCCTCCTTAAGCGAAACAGAAAAATCACTCCCTTTGTTTGCAGTGGAAGAAATGTTTGCTTTGCAATACACTGAGCATTGTCTTGTGATTTATGATGAAGTCAGGGAAGTGGAATAACTAATCAGAGAGGCAAAGTAAAGACATGTGACCCTTTGATTTGGAGGTGTTAATGCTCTTCTTGTAGGTACCAAAGGACAGCCATCCAATTTGGGAATGAAGACCACCTTCCAGTATTTTTTAGTGTATCTTCACATCCACACTATTTTCCCTTTGAAGAATAATAATAATAATCTTTTATTGTCACAAGTATAAAGTTACTGTGAAAAGCCCCTAGTCGCCACATTCCGCCGCCTGTTTGGGTAACCTGGTATGGGAACCGAACCAGCGCTGCTGGCCTTGTTCTGCATTACAAACCAGCTGTCTAGCCCACTGAGCTGAATAGAGAAGGAAGTGGTGGAATGATTCACAAGCTGATTATCAGCCCATTGAATGCGTCATGAACGCTCTTTCTGTAGCCAACAAGTCCATGCACTGGATTTGCAGCCAGAGCTTCTGGTCCAGAGGTAGCGATGCAACTACTGCACCACAAGACCTTCCAATAAAGGAGCAGGAGCAAGCTGCATTGAGGGGAGTTACTGACTGAATAAATGCAGTTGCCTAAGCCCCATATTTGCTGGCCTCAGGAGCAAGGAGGAGAGTCAAGTCGTTCTCACATTTGCTTCTACTTTTGTAGTGGTCCATCAAGCAATGACAGAAACACGTTTCGGGACTCGCCCCGTCAGCGGATTTTGCAGCAGCGTGGGGTGGTTTCAGTGGGAAATCCCATTGACAGGCGGTGACGGGATAGAATCCAGCCTCAGAGAACAGAGCGTGGATGAGAAACATGACGCTGGGGGACCGAGAATCTGGCATGTTTTCTGTTGCTGGGCTTTTGAAGAAATTAGCTCTTCTTCCTGAGAACTCTTTCCCACCCCATTGCCATGTTTCTCCTTCCTAAAATGTGGCCCCAAAGGAATTGCTGCTTGGAGATGGTATCTTACTGCTTACTGGGTTATGGTCAATGATTTGTGTAATAATGTTTCTGAGGTCAGTTTCTCCCTGAACATTCATTAGGCACAAACTCTTTCTGGGCATGTAAACTACAGCATTAATATGATACCGATGTGGGTATCATCTTCCAGTGACTGCTCCTTGCCCTGTCGAACTGATGGAGGTGTTATCGACTTGCAAACCTGGAAGCTGTTAGTTGCGTGATTCTTGCACTGAACCATGCCTGATTGGCTACATTCTAAGCATGATCGGCTACACTCAGCTGACGAGGGAGGAACCCCGTGCAGTGGTAACCTTCACTCCTCCAGGAAGAATTAATCTTTTTCCAATGTTGTCTACAGGTCATCCCGCAGCCTCAGATACAGTGCTTCTTGTGTAAAGTGGAGGCAGTGAAGACTGATCTCTGAGAGTAACAAGTGGGTGGAGAGGTTCAAAAATATAGGCCCCCAGGATTATGACAGATGTAGAGAGCAGAATATTTATTGCACCTGCCTTTGGTGATACATCACCATTTTCACCCACCATTCAGAATGCCAACCTTGCCAAATTCTATAATGCCATTTAAATAGAACATAGAACAGTACAGCACAGAACAGGCCCTTCGGCCCTCGATATTGTGCCGAGCAATGATCACCCTACTCAAACCCACGTATCCACCCTATACCCGTAACCCAACAACCCCCCCCTTAACCTTACTTTTTAGGACACTACGGGCAATTTATCATGGCCAATCCACCTAACCCGCACATCTTTGGACTGTGGGAGGAAACCGGAGCACCCGGAGGAAACCCACGCACACACGGGGAGGACGTGCAGACTCCGCACAGACAGTAACCCAGGCGGGAATCGAACCTGGGACCCTGGAGCTGTGAAGCATTTATGCTAACCACCATGCTACCGTGCTGCCAAATAATGAAGTGAAGTGTCAGTTGGTTAGGTTGGTAGCACACTTGTCGCTGAATCTGAAGGTTTTGAGTTCAAGTGTCATTCCAGGAATTGAGCACAAACCTAAGTTGGCAGAACTGTGCGTTCATCATGTCCCTGTTGCTCATTTCCAAACACACCTTCTTGGTGAGAGCCACAGGTCTTATTCCTCCTATTATTGGGGAAAGATTTTTTCCCTTCTTTCATGTGGGCATCGCTGGCGAGGCCAGCATTTATTGCGCATCCCTAATTAAAATATGTTGGTGGTGAGACGCCTTTTTGAACCATGCAGGCTATGACATTTATCGGTACACCCACAGTGCTACTTGGTGGGGAGTTCCAGGATTTTGACTCAGTGACAGTGAAAGAATGGAGAGTCGTTCTAAGTTAGAGTAGTGTGTGGCATGAAGGAGAATTTTGCAGGCGGTGCTCTTGTCCTAGAGATTGCGGGTTTGGAAGATGCTGCCAAAAGAGCGTTAGGAAGTTCCTGCAATGCACCTTGAGGATGGTACATGCTGCCACTTTTGGTGGTGAAGGGAGTGAATGTTGAAGGTGGTGGACGGGTGCCAATTTGACAGGTTACGTTTGTCCTGGATGGTGTTGAACATCTTGCGCGTTGCTGGAGCTGTACTCATCCAGTCAAGTGGAGTGTATTACAACACACTCCTGACTTGCGCCTTATAGATGGTGGAAATTTATATGGGAAATCAGGATGCGAGTTACTGACTGTAGAATTGCCAACCTCTGACTTGGTCTTGTAGCCTTGGTATTTACATGGCTTGCCCTGTTCGGTTTCTGGTCAATGGTAACCCCCAGGATGTTGGCAAAGGGGGATTCAGTGATAGTAATTCCATTGAATGTCAAGGGTTGATGGTTGGATTCTCTCTTGTTGGAGATGGTCATTGTCCAGCACTGTGTGGTGTGAATGCTACTTGCCCCTTGTAAACAAAAGCTTGCATGTTCTCCAGATCTTGCTGCAGATGGGCTTGGACTGCTTCAGTATCTGAGGAGCCGTGAATAGTGCTGAACATTATGCAGTCATCAGAGAGCAGTCTCATCTCTGGCCTTATGATGAAGGGAATGTCAATGATAAAGCAGGTGAAGATGATTGGGCTTCAAATACTACCATGATGAACTCCTGCAGTGATGTAACTGGACTGAGATTATGACCTTCAACAACAACAACCATCTCCTTTGGGCTAGAATTTGATTGCAATTGGTGGAGAATTTCCCCCTGATTCCCATTGACTCATTTTGCTGGGGCTTCTTGATGCCAAACTCAGTCAAAAATTGCCTTTATGTCAAGGACAGTCACTCTCACCTCACCTCTTGAGTTCAGCTCTTTTTTCCATGTCTGGACCAAGGCTGTAATTAGGTCAGAAGCAGAGTGGCCCAAATGGAACCAAATTTGAGTGTCAGTGAACACATATTCTTGCTGAGTAAATGCCCCTTGACAGCACTGTCGATACCTTCCACCACCTGGCTGATGTCGAGAGTAGACTGATCGGGTGATGATTGGCCAGGTTCAATTTAGCCTGCTTTATGTTGACAGGACATTCCTGGGCAATTGTAAGCTGCACTGGAAGAGTTTGTGTAGGATTGCAGCTAGTTCTGAAACACAAGTCTTCTGTATTGCCGGAATAACGTCTGGGTTTGTAGCCTGTGCTGTATCAGTAACTTCACGCTCGTTTCCTTGTTATGTGGGGTGAATACGAATTGCTGAAGACTCCGACGTTTGCAAGGTGGAGGGTGAGATGGATCATCCACTCATCCATCAAGGAATCTCATTGTGGGGCCTCGTCCTCCAGGTATTTGCTTAACTATCCGTCACCATTCACCTTTGGATGTGACAGGACTGCAGAGCTTAGATTTGAACCTGTTGGTTGTGGGATCACTTAGCAGCTCTGTCTATGTTTTTGGCTCATTTTATGGGATGTGGCATCGTTGGTGAGGTCAGCATTTATGCCCATCCCTAGTTGTCCTTCAGAAGGTGGTTGTGAACTGTTTTCTTGAACCGATGAGGTGTAGGTCCACCCCAGTGCTGTATAGGGAACATCCCTTGCCTTTAAACCAGCCAACAGTGAAGGGACATTGATATATTTCTAAGTTAGGCTGCTGAGTGACTTGGAGGGGAACATCCAGGTCAGTGGTGTGCCTATAGATGGTAGGTGTCATGGGTTTGGAAGGTGCTGCCGAAGAAGCCTTTGGTGAGTTCCTGCCAGTTGCCTGCTAGCTTTTGGCTATTTAGCATGCAGTAGTCCTGGTTTGTAGCGTCACCATGGTTTTCACCGTCATTTTTAGCTTATGTCTGGTGCTGCTCCTTGCCGTCCTTGCCCTCTTCATTAACCAGGGTTGATCCCCCTTGCTTGCTGATAATGGTAGTGTGGAAGTTTATTCCGGGCCATGAGGTGGCAGATTGTAGATGAATATAATCATTCTGCTGCTCATAGCCCAAAGTTATGAGTTGCTAGATCTGTTTTGAATCTCTCATTAAGTGTAGTTGTGCCACACAACAGGATGGAGGGATACCCTCAATGTGAAGACAGGGCTTTGCCACTCATCCCAATACTGTCATGGAAAGATGCACCTGAGACAGGTAGATTGCTAAAGATGAGGTAAAACAGGTTTTCCCCTCTGGTTGGTTCCCTCACCACCTGCTGTGAACACACGCCAGCAATGATGTCCTTTAGTTCAGTCTGTAGTGTTGCAACCAAGCTAGTCTTGGTGATGGACATTGATGTCTCCCACCCGGAGTTAAATGTGTTCCTTTTGCATCCTTACTGCTTTGTCCAAGTGGTGTTCAACATGGAGGAGTGTTGATTTTGGAGGGGTGATATCTATCAAGAAGTTTCCTTACCCATGTTTGAGCTGATCCCACAAGACCTGATTTCTCCTGACACTATACCACTGGGCTACCACCTCTGCCAGGTCTGACCTGCTTGTGGGATGGGACTTATCCAGCCATGGTAATGGTGGTGTCTGGGACATTGTCTGTAAGGTATGATTCGCTCTGTTTGACTATGTCAGGCTGTTTCATGACTAGTCTGTGTGACAGCTCTCCCGATTTTGCCACAAGTCCTGAGATGTACATAAAGAGGACCTTGCAGGGTGCCAGTTCTGATGCACTGCTCTAATTTCCGGTGCCTCGGTTGATGCCCGGTGGTTTATCCGCTTTCATTCCCTTTTGCAGCCCTTGTAATGGTTTTATACAATTGATTGGCTTGCTTGGCTGGCCAGCTCAGAGGCACTTAAGAATGAAACACATTCTCGTTCTGGAGTAACATGTAGCCCAGGCCAAAGGACATTATGGAACCATATGGGCTTTTACGACAATCAGGACAGACGCTATTAGCGAGACTAGCTTTTATTTTAATTCCATATTTATCAGTTGAATTTAAATTCCACCAGCTGCTGTGGTGGGATTCGGACCTGTGTCCAGAGAGTAATAGCCTGGCCTACTGGATTGTTAGTCCAGTGATATTACCACGACATCGCCGCCTCCCCATGTCCCTGCTGCTCCTGACTGCAGTCTTCTGTAATTCAAGGGAAGGATCATTGATTCTGGGTGCTGCCCGTGCTGTTTGTGAGTTTGAGAGAGCGGGAATGTGGTGTTGAGATAGAGGATCTGCCATCATCGTATTGAATGGCGGAGCAAGCTCCAGGAGCTGAATGGCCTTCTTCCGATCCTAGTTTCTGTGTCTCTATGCGCTAAAAATACCACGGCTCTTCTGCAGTTAATAATTGTTTTCGTCCTTCAAGTAGTGGACCTCAGATGGCATCAAGCTGGTGGACATCATACCTGCTGTATAGCTAAATCAGGAAGGAAAAATAAATAATGATCCTGTTAAGTCTAAATCGGAGAAGCTGATTCTGTCAGATTTCACACATGCAATTCACCCCCTGCCAACACCCACCTCATGAATATCCACCTTTGCATTAATATCAAGGTCTTTTCCACTGTACTTAAAGAGATCATGTCCTGCTGATCCTGCCCAACCCACATGAACTGAATCTAAATTGGTTCATATGATGCAATCTTCATCTGTAGTAAACACCTTGATTTGATGCTGGTGGAAGCTGACCTGCTTATAGTGTTACTGCACACAATGCTCAGCAGTATATTTATATGAAGTGCAATAGAAAGCACTTTGTCTTCTCAAATGAAAATGTTATTAGTTTCCTCATAGACGCTTGTCAGATTTGTTTACCCAACACAATAAAACATCTGGAAAAGCTGAGAGAGGTACGGAGCAGCCATTTTATTCGTTGACAGCAGAATACACCCGGGCTTTCCTTACGTGGAACGTCCTACCCCAAAGCCACCGGCTCTAAAACATTTTTAAAAAACACATTTGGGACACATTTCCAGCGTTGGAATAGTGCTGCGGGGCACTTTGAAAGAATTTCACTGGCTATTACAAACAAAAGCAGAACTTGCTGGAAAAGCTCAGCCTTTCTGGCAGAGTCTGTGGAGAGAGAAAATAGAGATAACACTTCGAGTCTGTCTGGCTCTTCTTCAGAGCTGCAGTTTTTCGCTTTTATTCGTTGGCTGTTAAGTACTTTGGGCTGTCCTGATGCTGTGAAGAATGAGAGGGAAGGACAAAATCAGGACCCTGCACACCAGGGGGGGACAGTGAAGATTGCGGGGGCATCTAAGAAAGTAGCCGAGAAGAGATTCAAAAGATATGATTGTCTATTGCGGAAAGGGAGGGAAAATATGGTGAGGTGAGTGATGGAAATGGGAGTGCCAGGAAGAAGGAGAAGAGGAAAGCTTAAAGCCAGATGGAAAGATGCAGTGACAAGCGACTTAAACACAGCAGGATTGGAAGAGAAATGGGTGACTGACAGAGGGACATGGAGATGGGTGGTCAACCAGTGTTATGTTATCCCAAGCAAAATGGGAGAATCTGAAACAAGAAGTCGGGAAGGACTTGAATATCTGAAAGGGCATGATAGACATGACAGACAAAGAACAAATCTGAACAGAGTTAGCCTCTTGACAAAATGCCTTGAACATGACCTGATCAAATCCCACATCCTGTTACACCAGCAAGGCACGCACAAGACCTCACAGTAACACCCACAGTCCAGCACTGGCATATGCTCGACTACATCAGCATTCGAGCAAGGGACCACAGAGATGACCATATCCCCTGCACCATGACAGGCACCGACAACTGCAGGACTGGACACCGTCTCATTTGATTCACCACTTCCATCAGCCAGGCTCTTAAATGGTAGAGGCACAAATAGAAATGCCGCAACAAAATTAACATCAAACACCTCAAAGCAGCAAGGCTTAGACAATACTCAGACTTGGCCTGGCAAGTGGCAAGGTACATCCACACCACACAAATGCCAGGCAACGATCATCTCCAACAAGAGGGAATCTAACCATAACCCCTTGACATTCAATGACATTCCCATTGCTGAATCCCCTAGTATCAACATCTGGGAGGTTACCATTGACCAGAAACTGAACTGGACCAGCCATACAAATACTGCTGCTAAAGGAGCAGATTAGAGACTGAGTGAGTGACTCACTTCCTGATTCCCCAAAGCTGTTTCCCATCTACAAGATGAAATTCAGGAGTGTAATAGAATACTCTTCATTGATCTGAATGGGTGCAGCTCCAACACTCAGGAAGCTGAACGCTTTGTGGACCAAGTCGGTGAGGTGGACGAGTTAGGGAGGTCAGACAAATTTTCCCATGTAGATTCTGTAAAATGACCAAGAGATATAGGACCTAATCAAGTGTAACCATAAAGCTTTCACAAACTGGAAACTTCACCATGCCCCATGGTAAGGCAGCATCCTACAGATGTCCAAAGACAAGGAAACAGCATAACACCGAGGACATAAATAATAAATGGTGTGTAGATAGAGTAGGGAGATTCAACACCGCATCGACACCCACCAGGTGCATGGTTTCTTTAGCGCTGTCAAGACGTCACATTCCATGGCCGAAGCAAACAAGGGTCCATCTCACTGACAGCCAAACCAGAAGAAATGCTGATTGTAGGTCAACGGGCTTGTTCCTTTGAAGGGAAGGATGTAGCAGCCCATCAAAGGTCAGGGAAGGAGTCAGTATCAAGAACTTTGCCGTTTCAGAGGATCGTCGCTGTCCTGTAATAATGATCCTTCTTGCCACAAGTAGGTTTACATTCACACTGCAATGGCGTTACTGTGAAAATCCCCTAGTCGCCACATTTTGGGTACACAGAGGGAGAATTCAGAATGTGCAAATGACCTAACAGCACGTCTTTCGGGACTTGTGGGAGGAAACCGGAGCACTCAGAGGAAACCCACGCAGACATGGGGAGAATGTGCAGGCACCGCACAATGACCCAAGCCGTGAATCGAACCTGGGACCCTGGCGCTGTGAAGCAACAGTGCTGACCACTATTCTACCGTTCCGTCCTGATGTTGCATGGGCTTCCGAGCAGTGGCCATAGCTGTTTGGGCTCCACCTGAGTACCAGGAAGAGTGCGGCTGGCAATGGGTGTTCATCGTCAGAAATCCAGGCCTTTAGAGATGAAGGGAAGCAGTCTGCACAGGAGGGCAAATCTCTAAGCATCAGTAGGCTAGAGTAGAGAGATGAGGTGCATGAAGGGGAAGGAGACAGGACCCTGAGCATAGAATCTTCTGGCAGAGGCAACAATACTTCGGCATGACTTGGTTTGTTTGTAGTGAGGATCCGGCACTCAGCACCACTGATTGCGATGCCTTGCCAGTAGCAGTCAAGATAACCATGGCCTTGAATTTCTTCTCTATTGCATTCTTCCAAGGGTCAGTTATAGATTGCTACAGCAACTTACGGGTAACTGCAACCCTCTTCACCAAGGCTAAACAACACATCAGATTCACAAATTACGGGACATTTCTAGTTGGGTTGCGCCCTCCAGCACTCTGTTGCAAGGGTGTCAGACATTGTGGACGTCTGCTGTGCTCTCCATAGCATGGCCCTCCAGGGAGACATGGAGCTTGAAGACGGTGTGGCCCTGACAGGTGACATCTCATCAAAAATGGATCAGGCATGGGAGGTAAGGGCGGAGGAGGAATCGAGGGTGGAGGGAGACGACGCTGAACAGAGAGATGTCCTGCTAAACAATGAAGCGGCCTTTGGATCCAGGTCGGCAGCAGGCACAGGCCTCTGGCTATCCCGTGACATCTCATTTTGGTGGGATGGAAGGTTTTAGCACAAACTGCAGATCTCTCCCTCCAGGAACCATAGCGATGGCTGCAGGGGAGTCTAAATGAGTTCCACACTTCATCTGACCAACCTTCATTCCCACGCCTACTAGCTCCAGTTGGACAGGAAACTCATCTCCATAGCAATTAACCCCCGTTGTTTTTTTACATTGCATGCACTTCAGTACAACCTTTACAATACCAGGGTATGAAAGGTGATTGGGGGGAGATGGGAATGGACAACTCAAAACATATACAGATCAGCCATGACATTATTGAATGGAGGAGCTCAATAGCCTACTTCAGCTCCTATTTCGTATGTTCGTAGAATAATTGTATTCAATTCTGGATCAACAAAATTAAAGCATTCAGCACAGAAACACTAATATTATATCAATGTATATCTTTTGGAACTTTGCTTCATTTGTAGATTGGTAGAAAGCTAATTGCTGAGCTCTCCATAGAATGTGTTCTATCCTGATGTACTTCAGCCCGAGGCAAGATTAATGTTGACCCATGAAATCTTGCAGAATGTCCTTCAGGTAACTCGAGTGAGCTCTGAGTTGTAACATAATAGAAGCAGGTAACAGGAAGGTTACCAGAGATTTTGTTTGTTCTTTCAACTATTCCCAGTTCAAATGCAAATAGCTATGCAGCTCTGCATGTCAGCATTCATCTAGTTGTTACCAGACTGGGCACTGACACATGGACTGTTGTTAGCAGCGGAATGGAGGAGGCTTACTTCACGTGACTGGGATAATCATCGGAAAGTCGATTTTCTTTTTGACTCATTCTCGCGATGTGGGCAAGGTCAGCATTTATTCCATTCCAATTCTCTTCCCACACCTAGTGATGCACTGAGGGAGACTGGCATATGATTTCAAAGCTAGTAATTCCAGGAACAGGTCGCTCGTCTATCGCCAGAGGTGTGTAACTTGAGGGGCGCCACTCCACATTAAGCGTAGCTGACCAAAGTGTCGCTCACTCTTACCACCAGCCATTGGCGTGCTTGGAAGTTAACCATGCAGATGCAGCAGACGGTAACGAAGATAAATAGTGTGTTGGCTTTCATAGCGAGAGGATTTGACTACAGGAGCAAGGATGTCTTTATACTGCAATTGTACAGAAGCCACAACTGAAATATTGTGTGCAGTTTTGGTCTCCTTATCTGAAGAAGAATGTTCTTATTATAGAGCGAGTACAGAAAAGGTTTACCAGACTGCTTCCAGGGATGCTGGGACTGACGTATGAGGAGAGATTGAGCCGGTTAGGATTATATCTGCTGGAGTTCAGAACAATGAGGGTGGATCTCATAGAAACTGAGAAAATTCTAACAGGACTAGACAGGGTAGATGCAGGAAGGATGTTCCAATGGTGAGGGTGTCCAGAACCAGCAGTCGTAGTCTGAGGATACAGGGTAAACCTTTTAGCACTGAGATGTGGAGAAGTTTCTTCACCCAGAGAGTGGCCGGCCTGTGGAATTCACTGCCACAAGAAGCAGTTGAGGTCAAAGCATTGTGGGGGCGATTTCTCAAAATGGAGCCCAAGTGTTCGCGCTGTCGTGAACGCCGTTGCATTTCATGACGGCGCAAAATGGTCACGGGGGGGGGGGCGATTCTGGACCCCACGGTGCTGGAGCGGTTCACGCCGCTCCAGCCTCCCTTCCCAGTGCCAAATGGGCGCCGCGCCGACCCGCTTTTCACAGTAACTTCATTGAAGCCTACTTGTGACAATAAGTGATTATTATTATTATTATTTCTTGGGCAATAAATACAGACCAGGGCAATGGGAAGAACTGCGCTGTTCATTGAAATTCTTCAATATTTCATTGCCTGAAATATGTGTCGTTCATCTGAGGAGGCAGAGAGGAACTTGATCATTACTACACTTCCACAGCACCGCCCTGGGCTGTCAGACTAGGTTTTGTTCTCAAATCTCTGGACTGGGAACCAAAGCTGTTGTGTCTTTGGTTCTAAATGTACCAAGTGCTATCGCAATTATTGGTAATCTAAAATCACAGAATCACAGAATACTACAGTGCAGGAGAGGCCCTTTGGCCCATCGAGTCTGCACCAACACATGAAAGGCCCTGACCCAATCCCATTTGCCAGCACTTGGCCCAGAGCCTCGAATGTTAAGATGTGCCAATTGCTCATCCAGGTATCTTTTAAAGGATGTGAGGCATCACGCCTCTACCACCCTCCCAGGCAGTGCATTCCCGTCCATCACCACTCAAATACCCCCGAAACCTCCCACCTCTCACTTTGAACTTGTGCCCCTTTGTAACTGACCCTTCAACTAAGGGAAACAGATGCTCCCTATCCACCCTGTCTATGCCCCTTCAAATCTTGTATACCTCGATCAGGTCACTCCTCAGTTTATTCTGCCCCAAACCTCCCCACTCTCTCTTTATAACTTAAATGTTTCATTCCAGTTTGCACATTCTCCCCGTGTTTGCCCCACAACCCAAAGATGTGCACGGTAGGTGGATTGGCCACGCTAAATTGTCCCTTAATCGGAAAAAATGAATTGGGTACTCTAAAATTTTTTATTAAAATGTTCCACCCCAGGCACCATTCTGGTGAATCTTCTCTGCACCCCCTCCAGTGCAATCACAACCTACCGATAACCTGGTGACCAGAATTGCACACAGTAATCCAGCTATGACCTCATCAAAGTTCTATGCAACTCTAACATGACCTCCCTGCTTTTGTAATCTGTGCCCCAATTGATAATTGCCACCTTATTAATCTATCCTTTTGCCTTCAGAGATCTATGGACAAACCCGCCAAGGTCCCTTTGTTCTTCGGAACTTATCAGTGTCAGATATTTCATAGTATACTTCCTTGTTAAATTACTCCTTCCAAAAAAACCTTACACTTTCCAGGGCTAAATTCCATTTGCCACTTATCTGTCCCCTTCACCCTGTCTATACCTTCCTGTAATCCAAGACACTAACCTAATTGTTAACCACCTGACCAATCTTTGTATCATCAGCAAACGTACTGATCTACCCCCCACATAGTCATCTATGTCATTTATATAAATGACAAGCAATAGGGGGCCCAGTACAAATCCCTGAGGTATGACACTGGCCACTGGCTTCCAGACACTAAAGCAGCCATCTATCATCATATTCTGCCTTCTACCGCTAAGCGAATTAAGAATCCACCTGATCAAATCACCCTGTATCCCACATGCATTTGCCTTCTTAGTAAGTCTCCCAAGTGGCACCTTGTCAACAGCTTTGCTGAAATCTATATAAACTACATCAACTGCATTACCCTCATCCATACACTTGGTTATATGCTCAATAAATTCAATCAAATTTGGTTGGCATATCGATCCTCTGACAAAGTCATGCTGACTATCCTTGATCAAACCTTGCCTCTCCAAGTGGAGATGGATTTTCTCCTGCAGAATCTTCTCCAGTAGTTTCCCAACCACTGACGTGAGAATCACTGGCCTGTAGTTCCCCGGCTTATCTCTCCAACCTTTCCTAAATATTGGGACCACATTAGCTGTTCTCTAGTCCTTTGGCACCTTCCCCCTGGCCAGAAAGGAATTAAAAATTTGGGTCAGAGCCCCTGCAATCTCCTCCCTTGCCTCCCACAGCAGCCCGGGACACAATTCATCTGGACCTCGAGATTTGTCCACTTTTAAGCCCGCTAATGCTTTCAATACCTTGTCACTCCCTATGAAAATTTGCTCAAGAACCACACAAACTCCCTGAGTTCCATCCTCATTCTCTTGGGTGAAGACAAATGTGAAATATTTGTTCAACACCCTACCAATGTCCTCTGGCTTCTCCCACAGATTCCCCCCTTGAACCTTAAGGGACTCTATTCTTTCCCTGGCTATCCTCTTCTCATTGATATATTTATAGAATATCTTGGAACTTTTCCTAATTTTACCAACCAGAGCAAAAGGGTACTTTACTGATGAACGACAGGATTCCAGAAGAGCTTTTCATTCATGCGTTACCCGCCTATCAACATTTTTCCAAATACTATATCATGTGTTAACTTACATCACGTCCTGTGATGATGTTATCTATTCCGCGGTAATGTTGATCAGTATGTTAAACCACAGGTAATACAAAAGAACATCACAACAATAACTTTCTGATTAAAAGCCTACGAACAGAGTTAAGGTTGACACTACACAGAATATTGTTCAAAATAAGTCTTCCATCTCCACCTGTGAGGTTTTTTTTCTGGCACAGAAAAAATGCCACCTTCTGACTGAGACCTGCTGGCTGCGGTAGATGATTAAATATGTTTCCTAATACTAAACAAGCACCACAAGAGTTACAGTAATCAATACCACGCTTTCAAAATGACAAGTAAAAGGCTGGAGCATAACAAACAGCGGTTTAAACGGCATCACATCTGTTCTGTCAAAATGAACACTCTTCTATCAAGGAATAACTAACAGAAGAACAATCTTGGAGTCTAATTGCCAAACTTCTCACTCCCATCAGGGGGAATCCATTATTCAGTTAACAGCGTTCAGATACGGCACAGATAAGTACCAACCTTGAAATGTCAAACAGAAATGGCACACCTGGCCTCAGACAGGAATACTAAGCAGTTCTATTTATGAAGGGAAAAGTGCTTTGCCAGGACTCATCAGCCTGGTTAAGTATGTGATGCAAGGAAATTAAAAGCATTGTTTATGAGAGCAATTTTGAGCAATTGATTTCCACGGGTGAAGTTCTGTTTTGTAATTCCTCAGGTCCCCAGAGTCACATGACTTATTCTTGAATATCTGACATCGGCAGTCAGCACATTTTCATGATCATGTTTTCAATAATAACTATTACACACGTCCTTCATGTCCACATTGAGTCATCTTCCCCCAGTTCCATTGCATCCATCCCTAAGGCGATACGGCTCCCACAGGAGGTCAATGATAATACATAAAATAACATTAGTGAAAGAAAAGGAACATTAACCATCAAAGATGTGCTTCCCAGGAGACAGAATCTAAATCGCGCAGCTGAGCAGCAAAAAGACACTTGCCTTGAATTTCTGCAGAATCTTCTCAATTTCTTGCAACCATTTTGGTGGGAGGTCAGGGGATCCCTGGAGAGCTCCAGCCATGTCCAGGTGTGAGACTGGGGTCCATGTTCCCTCAGAGCGTGCGACACAGCTTGACAAGTGTTTGCCAACTGGTTGGAAGGCACCTTGCATGTCAAGCACGTCACTCACCTTCAGCCAAACCCCGCTGTTGCCAGCCTTCAGAGTGACATGGGAGCCGCTTATGCAACTTCACCATTCACCTCTGCTGAGGATTAAGGGCAGAGAACTCCCTACCACCACTGCTCCAGACGCAACATCAGCAGAGGCTACAGCAGCAGCAGGACCGGCTGCGTTCTTCTCAATGCCCCTCCACAAGGCAGATGGTATGGACACTGAGATCCCGCAAATCAGGGTCAACAAGGCAGATCAGCTACTGTGACGTGTCTGAGCACTAGTGCATCAGGAAACTCAGGCTCTCCCATGGCATCTGTACCTACCCCCCCCCCCCCCCCCCCCCCACCCCGCCCCCTACCAATCCTCTGGGACAAGATCATCTTCCCAGTGGACTTGATGGCTCAGCGGTCAACACTGTTACCAGAACCATGCTCCTGGTTCCCCCCGAAACTTATCTCTCCCTCTCAAAATGTTGCCTTGTCCTGCAATGGGAGAAAGCAGAGCTGTGTGAATTCTCATAATGGCTTGTATGACGAGGAGAGAAGGACACGGTTTCTGCGGGTGACTGTGAAGCATGAAGGCGAGAGGCCATTAGGATGAGGCCAACTGTTATGTTGGCTTTTCAGATGGGGATGCGAGGTACCCACAGATAGAGAAATGAGTGGAGCTGTAAGATGTGTTTTCACGAGGAGTTCGGTGCAGGAGAATGCCAAGTGATGTAGAGTGCGACGATTGGGGTCTGAAAGTGTTGTGCGACTCACCTGTCATGCCTCCCTGAGGTCCAGAATCCTCTTGGTGCACTGTCTCCAAGTTGAAGCTTCTGCTGCTGACTTCCTCAGCCACTCTTATGCATGGCTGCTTGGTTCCATAGCCTCGGCTCCCTCAGCTGGAACTTGGAGTGAGAGTGAACGTCCTGGGGGCCGAATTTCCCAAGATTCCTCACTATTGCTGTGGGCGCTGCAATCTGAAAAATCCAAGTGCTGGTGTACTTTTCAGAAACATGTGTCGTGGTGAAAGATTGAGATCCCTCAATCTGTGAGTTGTGATGAGCAAAGTCTTTATTCAAGCAGATGCGGGAGAGAGGGCGACCATAGCTTGCCATGGCAACCTCTTGAGATGGTACAGGGTTTGTTGCACATTTTTATAGTTCTTATCTTCCTATTTTTCACTCCGATGTTTCTCATTAATTTCTTAACTACCGTACAATTCTATAAGCAGATGTTCCCATTGTCTTACTGCCCAGTCTTGTCTATGGTCTTCCGTTTCCTTATCTCCTTCTTGTCCTGTTTATGATAGGATGTATGTGAAAACTGTTATTGTTGTAACATAGGCTAGCCACCCATTGGCCAAGAATCCAATTGTGCCTTTAATATGGGAGGCAGTGGCATAGTGGGATTGTCACTCGAATAATAATCCAGAGAATAACCCAGGGTAATTCTCTGGGGACCTGGGTTCAAATCCTACCACGGCAGATTAATCGGGAATTAAATGTCCAATGATGACCATTGTCGTAAAAACCCATTTGGTTCACTAATGTCCTTCAGGGGGCAGCACGGTGGCCTAGTGGTTAGCACAACCGCCTCACGGCGCTGAGGTCCCAGGTTCGAATCCCGGCCCTGGGTCACTGTCTGTGTGGAGTTGCACATTCTCCCCGTGTCTGCGTGGGTTTCGCCCCCACAACCCAAAAATGTGCAGAGTAGGTGGATTGGCCACACTAAATTGCCCCTTAATTGGAAAAAATAATTGGGTAATCTAAATTTAAAAAAAAAAAAAAAAACTAATGTCCTTCAGGGAAGGAAATCTGCTGTCCTTACCTGGTCTGGCCTACATGTGACTCCAGACCCACATTCTGTGGTTGACTCTTAAACGCCTTCTGAAATGGTCGAGCAAAGCACTCATTTCAAGGATAATTAGGGATGGGCAATAAATGCTGGCGCAGCCAGTGATGCCCACATCCTATGAACGAATAAAAAACAAATTGGCTAACTTTCCCATCATGCTGAGAAAGAACTCTCACTGGTTTTAAAGCTGCTCATACTTAAATTTGCCGGCTTCAAAGCTGTTAATGCTCATCTTAATGTCAATCTTCATTATTTCAAATACCTAACTTCATATGCCTTTGTCTCATCAATTGGAGATCTTTCCTCTGGTAAAGTGGATGCATCGTCACACCCACCCTCCCTAATTAACTGGGAAACTAGGAGGTGGGTTCTTAATTGGTTTTCACTGGTGTTGTGAAGATGTGCTCTGTGCCAAACAATGATTCTTCATCCACCAGCTGGAAACAAGAACTAAACACCCAAAAAGTGTTTTTTAAAAACACAGACTAAAGGTGACTTGAACTCACAGCCACGATGACACCCACTATGCATTGTTACATATCCCACATTCTAATCCCCATTAAGATGACTAGATCATGTCTGCTGAATCCATCAAATACAAGACTCCAGGGGAGTGTGAAGGACTCCCATCTTCTATCTCATCAGCAAGGCATCTATGGCAATCAAATATTCAACTGTTGGAGACAGGCCATTAAGACTAACTGAAAAATTGTAGTATGGATATTTCTAAACCCAATCTAATGAATATATAATTGGAATAAACAACGATGTTTGAATTGCTGGTCATTTTCAGAGGGTAGACACATGACAAGTGAACCCCTTTGTGTATTTTAAGCACGTGATTTCTCTGCAAAACTGAATGAGGAATTGAGAAGGTAAGAAAGATAGAATCATAGAATTTACAGTGCAGAAGGAGGTTATTTGGCCCATCGAGTCTGCACCAGCCCCCGTAACCCAGCAACCCAACCTAACCTTTTTGGACACTAAGGGTAATTTAGCATGGCCAATCCACCTAACTTTGACATCTTTGGACTGTGGGAGGAAACCAAAGCACCCAAAGGAAACCCACGCAGCCACGGGGAGAACGTGCAAACTCCACACAGATTGTGACCCAAGCCGGGAATCGAACGGGGATGCTGGTGCTGTGAAGCAACTGTGCTAACCACTGCGCTACCGTGCCGCCCCTTCCTCCCTCACAACTTGCAGAATTTGGGGGCCTACCTGCTCTGGTCTGACTCTCTCCATGTGCAGCAGACAAATTTTAAAGAAATAATTCAACTCCATAGCTATGTTACCAGAAGAATAAATATTTTGGCCATCTTCAGTTTTAAACCACCTCGATGTGGAAAGCAGAAACCCTACTGCAGTCAACCTGAAACCAGCTGAGTTACCAAATCAAAATAATAATAGCATATTGTCACAAGTAGGCTTCAATGAAGTTACTGTGCAAAGCCCCTTATCGCCATATTTCGGCGCCTGTTCGGAGAGGCCGGTACGGGAATTGAACCCACGCTGCTGGTCTTGTTCTGCATTACAAGCCAGTTGTTTAGCCCACTGTTTACACCACTGAGCTAAACCTGCTGCGGTCAGATCATAGAATTATAGAATTTACAGTGCAGAAATTGGCCATTCAGCCCATCAAGTCTACATCGATCCTTGGAAAGAGCATCCTACTTAAGCCTACACCTCCACCCTATCGCCATAACCCAGTAATCCCACCTAACCTTTTTTGGATACTGAGGGTAATTTAGCATGGCCAATCCACCTAGCCGGCATGTATTTGGACTATGGAAGGAAACCGGAGCACCCGGAAGAAACACACACAGACACAGGGAGAATGTGCAAATTCTGCACAGTGACCCAAGCCGGGAATCGAACCTGGGACCCTGGAGCTGTGAAGCAACAGTGCTAACCACTATGCTACCATGAGCAAGGGCAAAACAGGGGGTCATAATATACATCCAGGTCTATGATGGTGTGCAGACAGGCAGCGATTGACACAAAGGATGACCAGTGAATGCACAGAACACAGCAGCCAATCACCAGACAGGACACGACCACTGTAAAGCCAGAGGGCACTAGTTTTCCCGCTCTCTCGGGATCCAGCCCCTGAGACAGTCAGGGCTCGTGAGCAGCAACAGAACAAACACCATGTGGTAGTAAGATAGTCTGGTCAGGTTAGCCTCAGGTCTCCAGTCAAGTCAGCATAGTGTCAACCCACAGTTAAAGCATAGTTAAGTGTTCAATAAAATCGAGTTGCATTTCTTCAAGTGTTGGAAGTCTGTCTCTCTCACCACTGCAGTAAACGCTGTCCTCGTAGATCTAGCTTACCCAACACATCGGGGGGGCCATTAAACAGCTCTTCACCTGATCGTTATAGGTATAAAGACCACCCGAAAGCCCTCACAGCGAGGGATTTGAGTCCAAAGCCAAAAATGATCCCATTCTTGTGTCAGAGGCAAAGGTTGCATGATTCCGCCCAATACACATGTGGCTAACCTATAGTCTGAACCTGTCACATTTGCACAGTGCACAGGAAGATGTTCCACTTCAGCACTCTTCCTATGCATCAGGAATGTATTTCGGCAAATTCTGTCTGAATTGAAGCTATCATACCCATGCAGGTGATTGGCGAGTACAATGTAAAACTAATCCCACTGCGCTGCTTCCTCGCAATAATAGTAGATCTTTCACTTCTTCAAGCATTCATACACTGCCAGTGCCAGAAATCTTCCATGCCCTTAACACCTCACTGCATAAAATAATCATTGTTAAACTTTATCGGCTCCTTCCATAGTGGGAAATTATATTTTTTCCCGACTCTTGCGCGATGATTCTCATTATCTTTTGACAGTCACCGTATTAATCCGTTCCTCACTGACTACAGAGGTTCACTAGCTTATCTTCACTTCAGAGGTTCCAGTTACATAATTACTCTTGGAAGAATCCCAATCGTCGGTTTGAACTAGAGCTGTTTTGCTAATTGAAGAAACCCTTGAATTTAACACATTGCCAACTGGTCACATTATCCTGAAGAAACCATAGGCGTGTTTCTATTTGAAATTGTCCAGCTTAAGAACATAATCATTGCAAGAGGAGAGACTTCAGGTCATTCAATAAGATCATGGTCAATCTTCACTCTCAGCAACACCTTCCCGCACTATCCCCTTGTTTGATTTCCCCTAGTATCCAAAGATCCGTTGATCGCTAACTTGAATATACTCAATGATTGAGCATGACAGGTTTTTGAGGTGGAGAATTCCAAAGGTCCAGATCCTTTAAGTGAAGAAATTTCTCCTTGCCTTTGCCATCAATAGCTGGCTCCTTATTCTGAAACTGTGACTCTCTGTGTTTTGGATTTTCCCCAGCCAGAGGAAACATCCTTCAAGCATCTATCCAATCGAGCTCCTTAAGTATCGAATCCTAGAATCATAGAATTTAGAGTGCAGAAGGAGGTCATTCAGCCCATCGAGTCTGCACCAGCCCTTGGAAAGGGCACCCTACCTAAGCCCACACCTCCGGCCTATCCCCGTAACCCAGTGACCCCATCAAACCTTTTTGGACACGAAGGGCAATTTAGCATGTCCAATCCACCTACCCTGCACATCTATGGACTGTGGGAGGAAACCGGAGCACCCGGAGAAAATTCACGCAGACACGGGGAGAACATGCAGACTCCGCACAGACAGTGACCCAAGTTGGGTCTGCCAACATGGGCAGCACGGTAGCATGGTGGTTAGCATAAATGCTTCACAGCTCCAGGGTCCCAGGTTCAGTTCCCAGCTGGGTCACTGTCTGTGCGGAGTCTGCACGTCCTCCCCGTGTGTGCGTGATCATTGCTCGGCACAACATCGAGGGCCGAAGGGCCTGTTCGGTGCTGTACTGTTCTATGTTTTATGTTCTATAATTTATGGAGAGAAAATCAGAACTAAGTTTTCCAGTCCATATGACTTCTTCAGAGCTCTGAATTAGTGAACCCTTGTTCTGCAGTCTCAAAGGCAAGTGTATTTATCCATAGATAAAGAGAGCAAAAGTGTGCACAGTACTCCAGTTGTGCCTTTGTTAAGGACTTCCCAGCAGGCCCTGTTCAGGCCTCTCACTCTCTAATCCTGAGATTAAGCTGATTAATCACTGTGGCATTATATGAATATAAACTGAAATATTATTTCTATGAGAGTAGATGGTTTCTCATTTCTCTGTCCTGTGATGAAAATGAGGCCAATATAAAACTAAGCATTACACAATGATATTCATTTTGTCCCACAGCTATATCAAGTTACAATAAACACTGGGGAAGGAATCCAAAGGGACTATGGCAGAGATACATTTCTGTGGTGGGAATTAATTGAGTGGCAATTTCCACTGGATAGAAATTACTGCGGACTTGTTTTCAGACCCAGGTTCAACACTGCAGTAACAGTGCCCACCCCACGCTGAATACAAATTGGTCCTTGGGCATTGCCTGCATATTCTGGGCATATCCCTCCCTTGACGCTTTAAGGATGGCACGGGAGCACAGTGGCTAGCACTGATGTTTCACAGCACCAGGGACCTGGGTTCGATTCCCGGTTTGCGTCACTGTCTGTGCGGAGTCTGCACGTTCTCTCAATGTCTGCGTGGGTTTCCTCCGGGTGCTCCGGTTTCCTCCCACAGTCCAAAGATGTGCAAGTTAGGTGGATTGGCCATGCTAAATGCCCTTCGAGTCCAAAACAAAAGGTTAGGTGGGGTTACTGGGTTATGGGGATAGGGTGGAGGTGTGGGCTTTAGTCGGATGCTCTTTCCAAGGGCCGGTGCAGATTCAATGGGCCGAATGGCCTCCTTCTGCACCGTAAATTCGATCATACTCTATGCAGTTAAGGAAATGCTGTTTTACTTAAAACCTGCTTCAAGCACCCACTACCTTTGAATTTGGCAGTGAGACTAACGTTTGCACAAATTGGACAGAGACTGTCCCGACACTAAATTGGTGTGTGTTGCATTGGTTTCGTGACATGAAACACATACCAATTCCTGCCCCAATTTATCCAGCAGAAAATAGATTCATTATCCTTGACAGCAATGAACACAGCATGAAAAATTCATCAGAACATTCTTGATAAGCTGTCTTCAGAAAAGCAAAATCAACAGCTTGCAATTATACATAATTACGTCTTTGATGGAAACTTTTTTTTCACCTCCCCAATTATAACATGTGATTTCCTTGTCAGCCACTTTGTTATTGTTAGCAAAGGATTCAGCTCATGATAAAACAAAATGATTTTGCAAGGTTTTAAAGGCAGTATATTTCACTTGAACTGCAATCTTTGCATCCTAATTTCTCATTAGATATAATAATGTAAATGAAAATTTGATTTTTTGAGTGTCTTCATCTTCAAAACTACTAATCTTTTTATCATGTCTTATTATCTAAGAATTGTTCAACAACATCCATTTCTGAACTCCACTGTATATTTATTGCGATTTAAAGTGTTTGTGCATGGCAATAAATTGCAGCTGGATACAGCTGCATCAAGGACAGATGTCTGGCAAGTTTGCTGTCGTTGGTTGTTGAGAGCTTGACGACTGGGGGAGACTTTGTTTGTTCAACTCAAATCTCTCCAGCCGCCATGCTCCCATTTGAGGCGACGGACATCAGTGTTTGAAGGGGGAATTGTCTGCGAAGCGGAACTGCTGGCAACAGTTTTGATCCAATACAAAAAGCTGAAGATGCAGCTGCAGAAAATGGAGCTCTGGCTGAAGCACCAGCGACTCTCAAAGTGCCAATTCAATCATGGTCTTGTTGAGGTTTGACATTCTGGCAACACACAACAGGTGCTGTGTTTATTCAAAAATATTTCTTTCCAAATTACAAACTGCACGTCACATTTTTAGTTTGAGGCAAGGGCCTTCACTTTCAAGGTGAAACTTGCCAGTGAGAAGAATAGAATTTCTTTTGCACTTTGACACCGTTGGAAGCGAAACAGTGCTCAGTTAATAATAGTCCATGATTCTCCTTTAATGCTTTAACTTGTAACTTGGAATTGTAATAGTTTATTGTCATGTGTACCGAGGTACAGTGAAAAGTATTTTCCTGCGAGCAGCTCAAACAGATCGTTTAGTCCATGAAAATAAAAATAAAATACACAATAGGGCAACACAAGGTACACAATGTAAATACATAGACACCGGCATCGGTTGAAGCATACAGAAGTGTAGTATTAATCAGGTCAGTCTATAAGCGGGTCATTTCGGAGTCTGGTGACAGTGGGGAAGAAGCTGTTTTTGAGTCTGTTTGTGCGTGTTCTCAGACTTTTGTATCTCCTGCCTGATGGAAGAAGTTGGAAGAGTGAGTAAGCCGGGTGGGATGGGTCTTTGATTACGCTGCCTCCTTTCCCAAGGCAGCGAGATGTGTAGATAGAGCCAATTGATGGGAGGCGGGTTTGTGTGATGGACTACGTGGTGTTAACTCAAGTCCAATGTAAAAGAATCATCAAAACACTATGAAGCGAAGTGAAACTCGCATTCCCAAAGCCATCTCATCTTGTTGATTTTTCGTGCAAGACTGTGAGCTTAATGCTAATTGGGGTTGCATTACTTGGAGCGTTTAATTGTGGCCACTGAGAATTGACTTCCTACTGATCCAAATTTATTTCTCTTCAGCTCCATTGATTTATCAATGTAAATCTAACTCTCACTCAAACTAAGGGCGGGATTCTCTCAGCCCGACGCTGGGCTGGAGAATTCCCGCAACCGGCGCGAATCGCGCCACGCTGCCCCAACGCCGGCTCGCGATTCTCCGCAAAGCGGAGGTGGCACGGCGGCAGTCGGGTGCCGCTCTACATGGCCGGCCCGACGATTTTTGGCCCGGGATGGGCCGAGCGGCCATTGTAAAAATGCCAAGTCCCGCCGGCGCCGTCTACACCTGCTCTCAGCTGCCGGGAATTCGGCGTGGAAGGGTCGGGGCGGCCTGTGGGGAGGGAGGGGGTGTCCGACCCTGGGGGGGGGGGGGAGGTCTCTGATGTGGCCTGGCCCACAATTGGGGCCCACCGATAGGCGGGCCAGCCTCTCTGGCTGGCGGCCTCCTTTCTTCCGCGCTGGTCCCTGTAGTTCTTCGCCATGTTGCGTCAAGGCCGCCCAGTTGATGCTGGGATCAGCAGCTGGAGCAGCATAAACTGGGGCTCCAGTGCCGTGCTGGCCCCTGTAGGGGCCATAATTGCTGATCCCCCTGTAGGGTCCATAATTGCTTCTCCTAGGATTCTCTGGGAAGCTAGGGAGGAGATTGCTGAGCCTTTGGCTTTGATCCTTATGTCGTCATTGTCTACAGGAATAGTGCCAGAAGACTGGAAGATAGCAAATATTGTCCCATTGTTCAAGAAGGTGAGTAGAGACAACCCCAGTAACTATAGACCAGTGAGCCTTACTTCTGTTGTGGGCAAAGTCTTGGAAAGGTTTATAAGAGATAGGATTCATAATCACCAGAAAGGAATAATTTGATTAGGGATAGTCAACACAGTTTTGTGAAGGGTAGGTCATGCCTCACAAACCTTACTGAGTTCTTTGAGAAGGTGACCAAACAGGTGGATGAGGGTAAAGCAGTTGATGTGGTGTATATGGATTTCAGTAAAGCGTTTGATAAGATTCCCCATGGTAGGCTATTGCAGAAAATATGGAGGCATGGGATTCAGGGTGATTTAGCAATTTGGATCAGAAATTGGCTAGCTGTAAGAAGACAGAGGGTGGTGGTTGATGGGAAATGTTCAGCCTGAAGTTCAGTTACGATTGGTGTACCTCAAGGATCTGTTTTGGGGCCACTGCTGTTTTTCATTTTATAAATGACCTGGAGGAGGGCATAGAAGGATGGGTGAGTAAATTTGCAGATGACACTAAAGTCGGTGGGGTTGTGGACAGTGCGGAAGGATGTTGCAGGTTACAGAGGGACATAGATAAGCTGCAGTGCTGGGCTGAGAGGTGGCAAATGGAGTTTAATGCAGAAAAGTGTGAGGTGATTAATTTTGGAAGGAGTAACAGGAAGGCAGAGTACTGGGCTAATGGTAAGATTCTTGGTAGTGTGGATGAGCAGAGAGATCTCGGTGTCCATGTACATAGATCCCTGAAAGTTGCCACCCAAGTTGAAAGTGTTGTTAAGAAGGCGTACGGTGTGTTAGCTTTTATTGGTAGAGGGTTTGAGTTTCGGAGCCATGAGGTCATGTTGCAGCTGTACAAAACTCTGGTGCGGCTGCATTTGGAGTATTGCGTGCAGTTCTGGTCACTGCATGTAGTGGAAGGATGTGGAAGCATTGGAAAGGGTGCAGAGGAGATTTACCAGGATGTTGCCTGGTATAGAGGGAAGATCTTGGGCGCGATTCTCCCAAAACGGGAGAAATCGTAAGGCTGGCGTCAAACCCGGGCGGGTTTGATGCCAGCGCGCCCCTTCCCGACCGGGAACCGATTCTGGTCCCCGGTCGGGCTAGCAGCCCGACGCCGCAAGCTCCGGCATCACGGGCTTAACGAATTTCGTTAAGCTCGCTTGCCGGAGTTAGCGCCGGCTGACGCGTCATATGACGTCAGCCGCGCATAGCGCGGATTGGAAGACTCCAACCCGCGCATGCGCGGATGACGTCATCGCGTATTTGCGCGAAACCCGCGCATGCGCGGGCTAGGATGCCCCTCAGCCGCCCCGCGAATGGATACTGCGGGGGCGGCGGAAGGTACAAATAGTGCGCGGGCATCGGCCCGCTGCCCGCGATCGGTGGGCACCGATCGCGGGCCCCATGGCACCCTTGGCACGGCCTGTGGTACTGCCGTGCCAATCGGTGCCATGGTTATAAAAAGCGAGTTGTTCCCGCCGTATTTACGAACGGCCAGACCAGGTCTGTTTGCCGTTCGTAAAAACAGCGTAAAGGGCTGGGACTTCGGCCATTCCGGAACAGCTGTGAATCGCTGCCGGCCGTAAAAAAACGGCGGCAGCGATTCGTGTCGGGAGTTGGGCGGGCGGGGGGGGGGGGGGGGGGGGGGGGGGCGGGGGGGGGGGGGGGGGGGGGGGGGGGGGGGGCGGGGGGAGAATAGCGGGAGGGCGGGAAAAATGTCGGGAAGGCCCTCCCGCTATTCTCCGACCCGTCGTGGGGGTCGGAGAATTTCGCCCCTTATGAGGAAAGGCTGAGGGACTTAAGGCTGTTTTCGTTAGAGAGAAGAAGGTTAAGTGGTGACTTAATAGAGGCATTAAAGCTGATCAGAGCATTAGATACGGTGGACATTGAGAGCCTTTTTCCTCGGATGGTGATGGCCAGCATGAGGGGGCATAACTTTAAATTGAGGGGAGATAGATATAGGACAGATGTCAGAGGTAAGTTCTTTACTCAGAGAGTAGTAAGGATGTGGAATGCCCTGCCTGCAACAGTATTGGACTCGCCAACATTAAGGGCATTTAAATGGTCATTGGATAAACATATGGATGATTAGGGAATAGTGCAGATGGGCTTTAAGTGGTTTCACAGGTCGTCGCAACATTGAGGGCCGAAGGGCCTGTGCTGCTCTATAATGTTCTATGTTCTATGAGGCCGTGTCTCAACGGCGTTTCCGATGGCGTCAACACTTAGCCTCAGGATCACAGAATCCCGCCCCAACAACCTATGTGCATTGTACTGACCATATATGCTTGGGCCTTCCAGCTTTCTCAAAGTATAGATGTTTATATCTGCTAAGTGAGACAGTGCATTAGATGTCATGAGTTGTAATTATGTGAATCTAAGTTTGAAGCCCAGCTGGGTTCTGAGTGGTCCTAACCAGGCATGGCCAGGGACAGTTTAAATAATTTCTAAATCTCTCTTCCCACACTTAGTGGTGCTCTAACGCAGACCTTTTGTCAGTTTCCATCGCTCCTAATTTCCGGAACAGGTCACTAAATTGTCACCAGCTGTTTATCGCTTGAGGGGCGCTACTCCACAACAAGAGTGGCTGACCAGGAATCTCTCCCACTCTTACCACCAGCCATTCGCGTCTTGGAAAGATTTGCAGGTTGACACTCAATCTGTTTGACCGCATTATGAATGCATCTAAAGCCCTGATCAGCTCCTGGAGTGGGATTCGAACATGGACATTCTGGCTCAGAGGCAGGGCCAGTAACCACTGCGCCACAGGAGTTCCACTTTAAAATATACAGATCAGTAAATATGATAGGAAAGTTATGATATTAATATGTCATGAGATCGAGTTGAGTAAGACTTTCAATTTTCCTATTTTTGAAAATAATGTCATAACCTTTGAGTTCAAAGATATCGTGAGCGGGATGCTCCGACGCTGAAATTGTGATCGGCGATCAGGCGAAGAATGGATTATGACGGCAAAAACGGGGCTGGCGCTGGTTTGACGCTGGTCCGCTATGCTCCGGCCCCTCCAAACCGCCGTCAGTCGTGGCGCGCGCCGCATGCCGTTTCAACGCCATTGGCATGTCATCGGCCGGCCCACCACTCCCAATGGGCCGAGTTCCCAATGGCGCGGTGTGATCCTGAGCGTGTGGGAACCCGGCGTGCCGGCTGCGGACAGTGTCCAGTGCCACCTCACGTGGCCAGGTTTCATGCCGCTGACCGGGGTTGGGCTTCTGCTAGAGCTGGGGGGGGACTGGTGGGGGTGGCCAGGGGGTGGGCTGTTGGGTCGTGGTTGGCGGGTTGGGTTCGCACACGGCCATGTTTTACGGCCCAACCGGTGCAGGTCGTCAGCCGTGCACATGAGTGACCCGGCACCCGGCCAGTCTCCGGCCATTTTCAGCGCAAGCCCCTCACCGGTACCAAATCGATGAGCGTTTTGCACCAATTTTTCGGTCATGAAAGTCCACACATACTCCGTTGGCCTCAACACTTAGTCTCCCAGATGGAGAATTCAGGCCCATATTTTTTTTATTTATAGAGATTGTTGCCTTTGTTTTATGCATTTCAAAAAAAAATCAGGCAATTGCACGATTATTTTTTATAGCACATGGATTTCCTACTTTCAACAGCTTTCATTTTATGAAGTGGTACAATTAGTCTTTATGTTGATAATTAAGTCTCGTCCCCATAATTCAGACTGGCACTAACAGTTCCTGCACTGAAATTATAATGAGCTCTTGATCTTTAATTGTAATTTATTCATTTTCATGAGAAGGCACACTGCTATGTTGCATGGATATGAAGTGAATGGTGCTTCCATACTGTTGTAGTGTTTTACATTTTCATTGAGCATTGTGAAAATGAAAGACTTGCATGCATAAAATGCTTTTCACCACCTCGGGATGACCTTGAGCACTGTACAGCTGATTAAGCACATTTTTAGAATGCATATGCAATGAACAAAGCATTTTGATAAGCGTAGATAATTTTCAGGATGCTTGGGCCTCTGTTGTTTGTCGTGTACATAAACAATTTGGTGGAACATGTAGCCGGTCTGATTAGTAAGTTTGCGGATGACACCAAGGTTGGTGGAGTGGCAGGTAGTGTTGAGGATTGTCAGAAGATACAGCAGGACATAGATAGGTGGAGACTTGGGCAGAGAAATGGCAAATGGAGTTTAATCCGAGAAAATGTGAGTTAAAGCATTTTTGGTAGGCCTAACATAAAGGGGAAATATACTGGAAATAGTAAACCTCTTCGGAATATAGAAAGAGAGATCTGGGCGTGCAGGTCCACAGATCTTTGAAGGTGGCAACACAAGTGGTCAAGAAAACATACGGAATGCTTACCTTCTTTGGGCTGGGCATCGAGTATAATAACTGGCAAGTCATGCTTCAGTTGTATCGAACCTTGGTAAGGCCACACTTGGAATATTGCGCACAATTCTAGTCGCCACACTACCAGAAGGATGTGGAGGCTTTGGAGAGGGTGCAGAGGAGGTTTACCAGGATGTTCCCTGGTTTGGAGGGTGTTATCTATGTGGAGAGGCTGAATAGACATGGACTGTTTTCAATAGAAAGAAGAAGGTTGAGGGGTGACCTGATAGAGGCCTACAAGATTATGAGGGGCATGGATAGAGTGGATGGGCAGGCACTCTTTCTCAGGGTGGAGGGGTCAGTCACCAGGGGGCATAGGTTTAAGGTCCATGGGGCAAAGTTTAGAGGAGATGTGCGAGGCAGGTTTTTTACGCAGGGGTGGTGAGTGCCTGTAACGCGTTGCCAGGAGAGGTTGTGGAAGCAGATACATTAACGGTGTTCAAAAGGCTTCTTGACAAACACATAGATAGGATGGGTATAGAAGGATACGGCACAAGGAAGTGCTGAGGGTTTTGGCAAGGTTGGGGTCATGACTGGCACAGGTTTGAAGGGCCAAAGTGCCTGTCCCTGTGCTGTATTGTTCTTTGTTCTGCAGCACACCAATGTCCCTTTTATTTTATATGATGATGATTTTTGATATTATTTCACTTTTGTGTCTGGAATCTTCTGAGCTATTGCCGATCAACGAAACATATTGGCATGGTTCTTCCTATAAATATCTGTCCATTTCTTCCTTCCTTTATCTCTCTTTCTGTTTGTCTTCCATTCTTCTTATCTCTCTCCAGATACATGGCTTTATCTCAGTTGTACCCAAATGGAAACCTTTCGCTTTATACTAGAATCTGTTTCTTTGCATCGTACTGAATCCTGAGATTAACCAGCTTCCTGCTATTTGTTACACATACCAGGAAATAACCTGTGGCATTGCTGTCAATTAGTTAATGAATAGAAGGTTTTGTTCTTCATTTAGTTGATCATGATGGATTTGGACAGAAATTAGGGGGGAAAGAAATCAGCCTGTGGAACTCCTAGTAGCCAGAACCAGCACTTTGTTGTGACAGAAGTGAAGTGTTAGCCTTAATGTTGGTACTGGAGTGGGACTTGAACCCAACTGAGCTACAGCTGACAAACAGCATAATCTCGCCTCACCTCTGACATTGAGCTCTTTTGTCCATGTTTGAACCAAGGCTGTCCTGAGGTCAGGAGCTAAGTGACATTCGCGGAACACAAATTGAGAGCAGGTTATTGCTGAGTGAGTGCCGCTGACGTAAAGAACACAGGTGAACAAACAGAATACAGTAAGAAGTCTTACAACACCAGGTTAAATTCCAGCAGGTTTGTTTCAAACACTAGCTTTCGGAGCACTGCTCCTTCCTATCTGCCCCAGGAAGCCCCTGCCCACGACTCAGGACCCCAGAAACAACGGAGACCGAGCGCGAGGACCCGAACACGCTGCAAGGTATTCCCGCGCATGCAGAACGCCGGGACCCATCCGGATTGCAAACTCACCCCCCCAGCAACCCCGCTACCTCAACCAGCACCCGGGACTCTGCCAGACGCGACCCCGGAAATGTAAATAGCGCCGTGGACCTCGCTAGTGCCCTGGACCCCGCAAGACGCAGCCACCTACCTGCCACAAGGGCTGACGTCTCCCATCGGATCCCAGGATCATCCAGCAGCAGCCGCCGACCAAGGAAGCGAGGGAAACGCAGCGGTCTGCAGGTTAGACTGAAGCAACGCGGTTTCAAGATCCCTCTCCCCAGCATACTCCTGGCAAACATCCAAGCGATTGAAAACAAGCTGGATGAACTTAACGCCAGACTTACCTCTCAGAGGGAAGTAAGAGACTGCTGTGTGCTCTGTTTCACAGAGACATGGCTCACCCCCGCCTCACCGGACTGTGCCATACAACCTGAAGGCTTCTCTATTCACCGGGCAGACCGCACGGCATCTTCAGGCAAAGCGAAGGGTGGAGGTGTTTGCCTCCTCATCAACTCCTCCTGGTGCTTGGATGTGGCGACCCTGGTGACCTACTGGTCCCCAGACCTGGAATACTTGACCATAAAGTGCCGCCCACACTATCTTCCACGTGAGTTCACTTCAGCCATTATCACAGCGGTCTACATACCACCCCAGGCAGAAGTGAGAAAGGCGCTGGATGAACTGTACACTGTCATAAACAACTATGAAACAGAACACCCGGAGTCCTTGTTCATTGTGGCCGGAGACTTCAACAAAGCCAACCTCAAGAGTGTACTGCCAAAATTCCACCAGCACATCTCCTGTCCCACCAGGGGTGACAACACTCTTGACCACTGCTACCCAAAAATCAAGGGCGCCTACCGTTCCATCCCCCGACCGCACTTTGGGAAATCAGACCATAAGACTGTGCTCCTTCTCCCGGCTTACAAGCAGAAACTCAAGCCTGGAGAATCCAGCTAAGAAGGTTGTGCAGTGCTGGTCCGAGGAGACAGAAGAGCTCTTACGTGACTGCTTGGAGACAGTGGATTGGTCCATATTTAAGAACTCAGCGACTAACTTAAATGAGTATGCACCACCGTCACAGACTTCATCAGCAAATGTGTGGACGACTGCGTGCCAAAGAAAGCAGTACGTACGTTCCCCAACCGGAAACCATGGCTCAACCGCGAGATTGACTCCCTACTGAAGGACAGATCTGAGGCGTTCAAGGCAGACGACCCTGTCCTATACAAGAAATACAGGTACGACCTCCGCAAAGCCATCCGAGATGCCAAGATAGAATATCAAACTAAGCTAGAGTCACAGGCAGACTCTCGGCGGTTGTGGCAAGGACTAAACAACATAACGGGCTACAAAGCGAAGCCGAGCAGTATCTCTGGCAGCAGCGCACCCCTCCCCGATGAACTTAATGCATTCTATGCTCGGTTTGAGCAGGTAACCAACAATCCGCTTTCGAGTGCCCCAGCAGCCCATAATTCACCCATACCCACCATCACAGTTTCCAAAGTCAGATTGGCCTTCCTGAAAGTGAACCCACGGAAGGCGATGGGCCCGGACGGGATCCCTGGTCGTGCACTCAGAGCCTGCGCATACCAGCTGGCAGAGGTAGTCACAGACATGTTTAACCTATCCCTACTCCACTCCGAGGTCCCCACCTGCTTCAAGAAGACCACCATCATACCGGTACCAAAGAAGAACCAGGCAACATGCCTCAATGACTACCGCCCAGTGGCCCTGACGTCAGTTGTAATGAAGTGCTTCGAGAGGCTGATCATGAAGCGCATCACCTCCATACTCCCGGAACGCCTTGACCCACTTCAATTCGCATACCGTCGCAACTGGTCCACATCAGACGCCATTTCCCTGGCCCTACACTCATCCCTAGAGCATCTCGAAAACAAAGGGTCCTACATCAGACTCCTATTTATTGACTACAGCTCCGCCTTCAACACCATAATCCCAACCAAGCTCATATCAAAACTCCAAAACCTAGGACTTGGCTCTCCACTCTGCAACTGGATCCTTGACTTTCTGACCAACAGACCACAGTCAGTAAGAATGAACACCAACACCTCCTCCACAATAGTTCTCAATACCGGTGCCCCGCAAGGCTGCGTACTTAGCCCCCTACTCTACTCCCTGTACACACACGACTGCGTGGCAAAACTTGGTTCCAACTCCATCTACAAGTTTGCTGATGATACGACCATAGTGGGCCGGATCTCGAATAACGACGAGTCCGAATACAGGAGGGAGATAGAGAACCTAGTGGAGTGGTGTAACGACAACAATCTCTCCTTCAATGCCAGCAAAACTAAAGAGCTGGTCATCGACTTCAGGAAGCAAAGTACTGTACACACCCCTGTCAGCATCACCGAAGCCGAGGTGGAGATGGTTAGCAGTTTCAAATTCCTAGGGGTGCACATCACCAAAAATCTATCCTGGTCCACTCACGTCGACGCTATCACCAAGAAAGCACAATAGCACCTATACTTCCTCAGGAAACTAAGGAAATTCGGCATGTCCACATTAACCCTTACCAACTTTTACAGATGCACTATAGAAAGCATCCTATTGGGCTGCATCACAGCCTGGTATGGCAACTGCTCGGCCCAGGACCGCAAGGAACTTCAGAGAGTCGTGAATACCGCCCAGTCCATCACACTAACCTGCCTCCCATCCATTGATTCCATCTACACCTCCCGCTGCCGGGGGAAAGCAGGCAGCATAATCAAGGATCCCTCCCACCCGGCTTACTCACTTTTCCAACTTCTTCCATCGGGCAGGAGATTCAGAAGTCTGAGAACACGAACGAACAGACTCAAAAACAGCTTCTTCCCCACTGTCACCAGACTCCTAAATGACCCTCTTATTGACTGACCTCATTAACACTACACCCTGTCTGCTTCAACCGATGCCAATGCTTATGTGGTTACATTGCATATCTTGTGTTGCCCTATTATGTATTCTCATGTATTTTCTTCCATGTACTGAATGATCTGTTGAGCTGCTTGCAGAAAAATACTTTTCACTGTACCTCGGTACACATGACAATAAACAAATCCAATCCAATCCAATCCAATCCAATCCTCAGGTGAATGAATTCACCTGAGGAAGGAGCAGTGCTCCGAAAGTTAGTGTTTGAAACAAGCCTGTTGGACTTTAACCTGGTGTTTTAAGACTTCTTCTAGTGCTCACCCCAGTCCAATGCCGGCATCTCCACATCAAACAGAATATAATTTGACTTTGTGTTTCAAAGAGAGAAACATTGCCTGAGACTTGATGGACCAAATGGCCTGTTTCCACAGGATGAACATTCTAGAATATGTAGTCAAATGCATTTGTGGTGTATTCCAGCACATGATCCACCTTATTGATATCAGGCAACTCCCAGCTGTCACAAAGCTTTTCCCATGACCTTATTCGCTGTCACATCGAAACATATGTGGTTTGAAAATGGTTTTAGGTAATATTCTATATTGTTAAATTAGAACATAGAACAGTACAGCACAGAACAGGCCCTTCGGCCCTCAATGTTGTGCCGAGCCATGATCACCCTACTCAAACCCACACCCGTAACCCAACAACCCCCCCCTTAACCTTACTTTTATTAGGACACTACGGGCAATTTAGCATGGCCAATCCACCTAACCCGCACATCTTTGGACTGTGGGAGGAAACCGGAGCACCCGGAGGAAACCCACGCACACAGGGGGAGGACGTGCAGACTCCACACAGACAGTGACCCAGCCGGGAATCGAACCTGGGACCCTGGAGCTGTGAAGCATTTATGCTAACCACCATGCTACCCTGCTGCCCCATTGGAGTTGGCTTTCATATTTCTTGGGCGGGATTCTCCGCGAGCCGGCGGGAAGGCCACTCCAGCGCCGAGGAGTGACATGAACCACTCCGGCGTCAGGTCGCCCCGAAGGTGTGAAATCCTCCAAACCTTCAGGGGCTAGGCCGGCGCCGGAGTGTTTGGCACTGCGCCAGCCAGTGCGGAAGGACTTGGTGCCATGCCAACTGGCGCAGAAGGGCCTCCACTGGCCAGCGCGAGTTGGCGCATGCACGGGAGCGCCAGCGTGTGCTGGCGTCATCCCAGCACATGCGCAGGGGGTTTCCTCTCCACATCGGCCATGGAGGAGGTTGACAGCAGCCGGTGCGGAGGGAAAGAGTTCCCCCATGGCACAGACCCACCCGCGGATCGGTAGGCTCCAATCGTGGGCCAGGCCACCGTGGGGGCACCCCTAGGGCCAGATCCCCCTGCGCTCCCCCCGTGGAGCCAGGTCCCGCCGGTAAGGACCTGTCGTAATTTACACCACCTGGAACCTGGCTCATTGCGGGCCAGCAGAGTATTGCCGGAGAGGCAGCTGCCAGCGGCCGCCGACTGGCGTGGCGCAATTCCCGCCCCTGCCAAAACCCCGGCGGCGGAGAATTCGGCAGCCAGCGGGGGCGGGATTCACGCCGCCCCACGGCGATCCTCCGACCCGGAGGGGGAGGTCGGAGAATCCCGCCTCTTATCTTAGCGAATCACAGTGGCTCTGCATGTGGAGAATGATTACCTTTTGGCTGATTTATTGGAGCTGAACTGGGTAGGACAGAAGGGAGGAGAAAATTAAATCATATTTCCTCTCCAGCTGCTACCATGTGCTTCCGAGGGGACATTTCAGAATGGCACTAAAGCTGCAGATCTCACCTCCGCCCCAGGTGACTCGAGAAAGATAGAAATTGTGCACACTGGCAAAAAGGATTGACTATGAAAGGAATAAGTACAGAATTAAATAGGAAGCATTGAAAGAGAATGACAATATTGGACAGTAAAGTAAGATAAACATAAAAATGGCAGGTCGGCATCATTGAATTAAGATGAAAGAAATAAAATGGTAATGCCCAAGATATCAGCATCTCATCTGAATTTGATTATAGGTCCAAAGAATCATAAATCATTTGTTTATGTGCTTTAAGTTTTATCTGGTTTATACCAGCATTTATTCTCCACATGAACGTCCTCCCACCTTACTTTATCTAAACCTATCGACATATTTCATTCTTAGCTTCCTCATGTACTTCCTCTTAAATAATAAAGACTATCCATAGAATGATAGAATCAGAGAATTTACAGTGCAGATGGAGGCCACTCGGCCCATCGAGTCTGCACTGGCCCTTGGAAAAAGCACTCTACTTAAGACCACACCTCTACCGTAACCCAGTAACCCCAACTAAGCTTTTTGGACACTAAGGGCAATTTAGCATGGCCAATCCACCTAACCTGCACATCTTTGGACTGTGGGAGAACCCGGAGGAAACCCACGCAAACAGGGGAGAACGTGCAGACCCCGCACAGACAGTGACCCAAGCCGCGAATCGAACCAGGAACCCTGGAGCTGTGAAGCAACAATGTTAACCACCGTGCAACCGTGCCGCCCACTTCAACAACTCCTTGTGGTGGTGACTTGCTCATTTTAACCTCTGTTTGGTGAAAGCAGTTTCTCCTGAGACGATTATTAGACTATCTTACAATGACAATGACTAGTTTGGGGCTCTTCCCCCACCCTCCAAGTGGAAGCATCTTCTCTATGTCTACCCTACTATCAAACCCCTTCCCAATGTTAATTATCTCTATTCAGGCACCGCTCAGCTTTCGACTGAAAAGTGTATCAATAATGTTTTTCCCGATAGTTATATGTTTTCCGTTCTCATTAGTGCTGAAAGCAGAGCTGATGAAATTTTCCTCTGCCACAAAGTTAGAAAAGGACACCTGTGTCTTGAAGTGACTGTGATGATATGATCTGCATACTCGTCTGCCATTGGGCCAGAACGTCGGCTTACCATTGGCCCTGGTCGGTCATGTGCCTCTCGACCGATTGGCCGAGAGGCTGAGTTAACCACGCCTCTATCAACGAGGTATAAATGCTCAGAAGCCTGACGATCGTCCCTTTCCACTGTAGACGATCGCCAGGCTGTGTTCTAGTTAATTAAAGCCTGACATTGGTAAATCACTCGCCTCGCGTGCAATCGATGGTGCATCAATTTAATTAACTACAACTTTGAAGATGGAGTTCCGCATCAAGCCCGAATGCCTCCGCATCAGCCCGCAAACTCCGAACTCTACAGAACTTTTCAAACTCTGGCTGACTTGCCTCGAAGGGTTCCTGGCATCTACAACCCCCCCCCCCCCCCCCCCCGCCAACCGGGGCACAGAAGCTGCACGTCCTCCACTCCAGCGTGGGTATTGCCGCTTACTCAATAATCGAAGACGAAACAGATTATGATGACGCTATACGGAAGCTAAAAGGACAATTCCTCAAACCGATCAACAGGGTATTCGCTCGACATCTGCTGGCCACCAGAAAGCAGGTCCCCGGTGAGTCTCTAGACCAATACGCCCGGGCCCTCTGTGCCCTGGGGAGAGGTTGCGCCTGTGAAGCGGTGTCCGCTACAGAGCACATGGAGCTACTCGTCAGAGACGCTTACGTGGCTGGGATGCTGTCTCCCGTGATCCGCCAGCGGATGCTGGAAAGAGACGAACTCAGTTTAACGGAGACACTGACTCTCTCCGCCTCCCTGGAGGTCGCAGATCTAAGCGCTCGCACCTATGACCCTGGCCAGGCCGCCTCCTGGCACGCTTCCCACCAGCTACCCACCGCTCCCGGCCTCCCTCAGGCTTGTGCCGCGGGGCGCCCCGATAAATCCGCGGGGCCCCGCTGCTACTTTTGTGGGTACGCTAAGCACCCTCGCTCGCGCTGCCCAGCCCGCTCCGCCCTCTGTAAGAGCTGCGGGAAGAAGGGCCACTACTCCACGGTCTGCCAGGCCAAATCGCTGGCTGCAGCGCTTCTGGAAGCTGCACAGCACTCTCACCCCCTCCCCCAGGCCTCTGCAAACGGCCTGTGTGCCTCCCTCTCTCCCCCAGGGCCGCCCCAGCTGCTCCCGACTCGCGCCCCGCCGGCCGACATGCGCACCTCCCCGGCCCCTCCAGGCCTCTGCCTGCCCGCCGCGCACATTTCTCCCCCCCGCCCCCGGGCCCCGGCGCCCCGACCGGCTCGCCTCTCCGGGCCCCCCTGGTCCTTGCCTGCCCGCAGCGGCCCGGCTTCCCCCGCTCCCGGACCCACGACTCCCCCACCCCCGGGCCCCGCGCCTCGACTCGGCTCGCCTCTCCGGGCCCCCCCGGTCCCATGCTGCCCGCAGCGGCCCTGCTTCCCTCGCTCCCGGACCCCGGCTCCCCCCCCCCCCGGGCCCCGGCGCCCGACCGGCTCGCCTCTCCGGGCCCCCCGGTCCCTGCCTGCCCGCAGCGCGACTCGGCTCCCCCCCGCCCCCGGCCCCCCCGCACCCGCCCGCGCGCCTTACCTCCGCCCACAGCTGATGCACCTAGCCGGCGTCCTGGAGCCGGCTTCCGCATCCCCACAGCTGATGCACCTAGCCGGCGTTCTGGAGCCGGCTTCCGCATCCCCACAGCTGATGCACCTAGCCGGCGTTCTGGAGCCGGCTTCCGCATCCCCGCAGCTGATGCCAGTCACTCACCTCCTGGAGCCGGCCTGCGCGCCTCTCCGCTCACAGCGCCGGCAACGCTAGCTCCGCCTCCAGCGGCCACGAGGGCTTCCTGGGCGCCGCCATCTTGGGGTGCCGACCCCACGTGCGGGTCCTGGGCGCCGCCATCTTGGGGCCCCGACCCCACGTGCGGGTCCTGGGCGCCGCCATCTTGGGGAACAGACCTCACCTGGGGATCCTGGCCACCGGCTTCCACATCTGCCACGCAAGGTCCCTCCAGCATGGAATCGGACAGCGACGACGGATTTTCTCCACGGCTCGCGGCCGTTCACCCCACATATGGATCCTGGCCACCGACTTCCACATCTGCCACGCAAGGTCCCTCCAGCATCGAATCGGACGGCGACGACGGGATTTCTCCACGGCTCGCGGCCGTTCAACTCGACCAGTCTCATCCACGCACGCTCGCCAAAACGACTACGCTGATCCACCTCAACGGCCACAAGACGGACTGCCTGCTGGACTCCGGGAGCACGGAAAGCTTCGTTCACCCTGACACGGTAAGACGCTGCACGCTCCCTGTCCATCCCGTAACACGCAAAATCGGTTTAGCCTCAGGTTCGCACTCCGTCCACATCACCGGGTGCTGCATCGCGGACCTCACGGTCCAAGGGAAGGTTTTTAAAAATTATAAATTCCTTGTCCTCCCTGACCTTTGCGCACCGGCACTCCTAGGACTGGACTTCCAGTGCAACCTGCAGAGCTTGACTTTTCAATTCGGCGGCCCTATACCCCCCCTCACTGTCTGCAGCCTCGCGCCCCTCAAAGTAGACCCTCCCTCCCTGTTTGCTAACCTCACCCCCGATTGCAAACCCGTCGCCACACGGAGCAGACGGTACAGCGCCCAGGACCGATCCTTCATCAGGTCCGAGGTCCAGAGGTTGCTGACGGAAGGGGTCATCGAGGCCAGCAACAGTCCCTGGCGAGCCCAAGTGCTGGTGGTCCGGACGGGGGAGAAAAACCGGATGGTCATCGATTATAGCCAAACCATCAATCGGTTTACGCAACTGGACGCGTATCCTCTCCCCCGTATCTCTACCATGGTAAACGAGATCGCGAGATACAAGGTCTTCTCAACTGTGGACCTTAAGTCCGCTTACCACCAGCTCCCCATCCGCGCGAGTGACCGACTGTACACCGCGTTCGAGGCTGACGGGCGCCTCTACCACTTCCTTAGGGTTCCGTTTGGTGTCACGAATGGGGTCTCGGTCTTCCAACGGGAGATGGACCGAATGGTCGACAAGTACGGATTACAGGCTACCTTCCCGTACCTTGATAATGTCACCATCTGTGGCCACGACCAGCAGGACCATGACGCCAACCTCCAGAAATACCTCCAAACCGCAAAACTCCGTAACCTCACGTACAATAAGGATAAATGCGTGTTCAGCACCGACCGCCTAGCCATCCTCGGCTACGTAGTGCGTAACGGAGTGATAGGCCCCGATCCCGAACGCATGCGCCCCCTGATGGAACTCCCTCTCCCCAATACCCCCAAATCTCTCAAACGCTGCCTGGGGTTTTTCGCATACTACGCCCAATGGGTTCCCAACTACGCGGACAAGGCCCGTCCCCTCATGCAAACCACGACCTTCCCGCCGTCGACGGAGGCCTGTCAGGCCTTTAGCCGCATCAAAGCGGACATCGCAAAGGCCACGATGCGCGCCATCGACGAGGCCCTCCCCTTCCAGGTCGAGAGCGACGCATCTGAAGTAGCTCTGGCGGCCACCCTGAACCAAGCGGGCAGACCCGTGGCCTTCTTCTCCAGAACCCTCCAGGCTTCCGAACTCCGCCACCCCGCTGTGGAAAAGGAAGCCCAGGCCATAGTCGAAGCCGTGCGACATTGGAGGCACTATTTGGCCGGCAGGAGGTTTACCCTCCTCACAGACCAACGGTCAGTAGCCTTCATGTTTGATAATGCACAAAGGGGCAAGATCAAAAATGACAAGATTTTACGGTGGCGGATCGAGTTGTCCACGTACAACTATGATATCTTGTATCGTCCTGGGAAGCTCAATGAGCCTCCTGATGCCCTGTCCCGCGGTACCTGCGCCAGCGCGCAGATAGACCGCCTCCGCTCCCTCCACGTGGACCTCTGCCATCCAGGGGTGACCCGCCTATACCACTTCATTAAGGCCCGCAACCTGCCCTACTCTATCGAGGAAGTCAGGACAGTAACCCGTGACTGCCACATCTGCGCCGAGTGCAAACCGCACTTCTACCGCCCCGAGCGCGCACACCTGATCAAAGCATCCCGCCCCTTTGAACGTCTCAGCATTGACTTCAAGGGGCCCCTTCCCTCTAACAACCGCAACATTTACTTCCTGGCGGTTGTCGACGAACACTCCCGCTTCCCCTTTGCCATTCCCTGTCCCGACATGACCACATCAACTGTCATTAAGGCCCTACTCTCCATCTTCTCGCTGTTTGGCTACCCCGAGTACATTCACAGCGACCGGGGGTCCTCATTTATGAGCGACGAGCTGCGTCAATTCCTGCTCGACAGGGGCATCGCCTCTAGCAGGACGACCAGCTATAACCCTCGGGGTAACGGACAGGTCGAGCGGGAGAATGGTACCATCTGGAAGACCATACTACTGGCCCTCCGGTCCAGAGATCTCCCTATTTCCCGATGGCAAGAGGTGCTCCCCGATGCACTGCACTCTATCCGCTCACTCCTCTGTACTGCAACTAATCAGACACCTCATGAGCGTCTTCTTGTTTTCCCCAGGAAGTCGTCCTCCGGATCCCCTCTCCCGACGTGGCTGGTCACCCCCGGGCCCATCTTGCTCCGGAAGCATGTGCGGGTGCACAAGTCCGACCCGTTGGTGGAGCATGTCCAGTTACTCCACGCTAACCCGCAGTACGCGTATGTGGAGTACCCCGACGGTCGGCAGGACACGGTCTCCCTCCGGGACCTGGCACCCGCCGGCCTGCAGCCCCCCCCCACCACAGACCCCCCCTCCCCTTTTTCACCCCAGCACCCCACTCAGCTTCCCCATCCCTCATCCATGGCGTCTCCGCGGCCAGCTCAGGTGACGGAGACTACTCGAGGTCTATCGCTCCCGGACTCCAGGACATCAGCAGGACCATCAGCCGATCCGACGACAACTCCTCCACTACGGCGCTCGGCCAGGACGTCAAGGACCACCAAACAACTGATCGAATCCCTCTAGAGTTCTACAGCCCCATGGACTTTCCTTTTTGTAAATATTGTTATGTCTGGGCCAGTGGCAAGCCCCCAAATTCGATAAGGGTACGGAGAGAAAATTATTCTCCCGACGGCTACTCATATCATCAGTTCTTCCCCCTCCCCCCCCCACCCCGGGTCTCGTTCACACCCCCCCCCCCCCCCCCCGCCTTCCTTCTCCGTAAGGGGTGAATGTGATATGATCTGCATACTCGTCTGCCATTGGGCCAGAACATCGGCTTACCATTGGCCCTGGTCGGTCATGTGCCTCTCGACCGATTGGCCGAGAGGCTGAGTTAACCGCCTCTATCAACGAGGTATAAATGCTCAGAAGCCTGACGATCGTCCTTTTCCACTGTAGACGATCGCCAGGCTGTGTTCTAGTTAATTAAAGCCTGACATTGGTAAATCACTCGCCTCGCGTGCAATCGATGGTGCATCAGTGACTACAACCTTCAGACTGATCCCTGGAATTGTGGGTCTGTCCTGTGAGGAGGGACTAAGTCAGTTCGGATTACATTTTTTGGAATTTTAAAGAATGAGAGGGGATCTCTTAGAAATTTATAAAATTCTAACAGGATTAAACAGGGTAGATTCAGAAAGAATGTTCCCGATGGTGAGGGAATCCATAACTAGGGATTATAGTCTGTCTGTGTCTGTCACTGTCTGTGTGGAGTCTGCACGTCCTCCCTGTGTGTGCGTGGGTTTCCTCCGGGTGCTCCGGTTTCCTCCCACAGTCCAAAGATGTGCGGGTTAGGTGGATTGGCCATGCTAAATTGCCCGTAGTGTAAGTTTAATGGGGGGATTGTTGGGTTACGGGTATACGGGTTACGTGGGTTTAAGTAGGGTGATCATTGCTCGGCACAACATCGAGGGCCGAAGGGCCTGTTCTGTGCTGTACTGTTCTATGTTCTATGTTCTATGTTCTATGTTCTATAGTTTGAGGATAAGGGGTAAACCTTTTAGGACTGAGGTGAGGAGAAATTTCTTCACCCAGAGAGTGGTGAATCTGTGGAATTCACTACCACAGAAAGTAGTTGAGGCTAAAATGTTGTATAATTTCAAGAAGGAATTAGATACAGCTCTTGGGGCTAAAATAATAGGCCAGGATTCTCCGAAAATGGTGCGATGTCGCCATGCCCGCTTTTTTCGAAAAAGACCGGAGTGATTCTCTGATTTCAAGAGGGAGAGCAGGGCCCCAGCGTGTGGCTCCTGCTGCTGATACGAGGCCCTGCACTTCCGGCCGCAGGTCCGCGCATGCGCGCGGCGGCTGTTTTTGCGTTGGTCCCCGCACAACATGGCGGAGCCACACAGCGGGCCGGCGCGGAGGAAGAGAGGACCCCCCCTGGATTGTGCACGCCCATGATCGGTAGCCCCCAATCGTGGGTCTGGCCATCGTGAAGGCCCTCCCCGAAGTCTGATCCCACCCCTCGCTTCGCCCACAAGGATGGCCAGCGCAGCTGTGAGTCTGAGTTACCGCCGGGTGGAACCAGGTTGGAACCACGCAGGCCGAACCTGGCGGGAGTTCGGCTTGTTCATCCTGGAGAATCGCCGCAGGGGCCTCTTACAGCGGGCTCCCGACTGCCGCCACGTCGACCGTGCGCGCAGCTGGTGGAGATTCTCCAGTCCGCGGAGAATCGCGTCCCGGCATCGGAGCCGATCGCGGGTCTGAGACCTCGGGCAGGATTCTCCGATCCCCTGCCGGGTGGGAGAATCGCCGGGGGTCGGCGTGAATCCAGCCCCCACCGTCCTCCCAATTCTCCCGCTCCCCAAAAACCGGCCCGGCGTGAGTCGTGCCACCTGCCTCGGAGAATGGCGGGGTTCGGTGCGACTCAATGGGCACCGGGGACGTCCAAATTCTCTGGCCCGTGATGGGCCGAAGTCCCGTTCGCCCGTAGCCACTCCCGCCGGCGTAAATCAGAGTAGGTCCCTCACCGCCGGCGGCGGGCTCCGGGGTTCCTGGGAGGTCGTAGGAGGACGTTGCCCCGGGAGGCGCCCCCACGGTAGCCTGGCCTGCAGTCGGGGCCCACCGATCCGCAGGCGGGCCTGTGCCGTGGGGGAAGTCTATTCCTTCTGCATGGTTGTGGTCCTCCACAATGGCCGATGCGGAAGTGAAACCCTGTGCACATGCGCGGGGAAGACGCCAGCATGCGCTGGTGTTCCCGCGCATGCACCGACTCGCGCCAACCAGCGATTGCCGTGGCGCCAGACCCCATCTCGCCGGCCGGTGAGGCGCCAACCACTCCGATGCGGGCCTAGCCCCTGAAGGTGTGGAGGATTTTTAACTATTGGTTAATTGGGCTGTTAAGAAGGCATATGGTGTGCTAGCCTTTATCAGTAGGGGAATTGAGTTTCAGAGCCACGAGTTCATGCTGCAGCTGTACATAACTCTGGTGCAGCCGCTCCTGGAGTACTGCGTGCAGTTCTGGTCACCACATTATAGGAAGGATGTGGAAGCTTTGGAAAGGGTTCAGAGGAGATTTACTCGGATGTTGCCTGGTATGGAGGGAAGGTCTTACGAGGAAAGGCTCAGGGAATTGAGGTTGTTTTCGTTAGAGAGGAGAAGGCTGAGATGTGACTTAGAGACATATAAGATAGTCAGAGGGTTAGATAGGGTGGACAGTGAGAGTCTTTTTCCTCGGATGGTGATGACCAACACGAGGGAACATAGCTTTAAATTGAGGGGTGGTAGATATAGGACAGATGTCAGAGGCAGTTTCTTTACTCAGAGAGTAGTAGGGGTGTGGAACGCCCTGCCTGCAACAGTAGTAGACTCGCCAACTTTAAGGGCATTTAAGTGGTCACTGGATAGACATATGGATGAAAATGGAATAGTGTAGGTCAGATAGGCTTCAGATGGTTTCACAGGTCGGCGCAACATCGAGGGCCGAAGTGCCTGTACTGCTCTGTAATGTTCTATGTTCTATGTTCTACCTTTGGGGTGGCCCGACCCCGGAGTGGGACCACCGCCCCGCTGGGTACGGGAGAATCCCGCCCAAGATTCTCCGCCGCCACGCGCAGTGGCTGGGAGAATCCCGGCCAAGGGATATGGGGGGAACGCGTGATCAGGGTCTTGACCTTGATGATAAGGCAAGATCATAATGAATGACAGAGAAGGCTTGAAGGACCAATTAACCTCCTTAATTCTATTTTCTATGTATGTTATTTGTCAAAGTTCGTAAAAGTGCCACAGAAGGTTTGAAAAGATTTGAATGAGTCATGCCGCAGTGCACTGATACCATCACAATGTCATTCACGTTCCACAAAGGTACAGAATAGCTGAGTGTACTTTGTCACCAATCACAGTATCAGACATCCATGTTGGCAATCTCTACGCTAATTGACAATTTCATATTGGTAGAGGGCACAAATTTGCAGATGCAATCCCATTTTGGCTTCATTAACATAGGTCGGGCCCGACAAAGATTAAAGGGATAACATTATTCAATCATTATCCAGATGGTGCTTGATGTCAGCTTGAGACCTGCTGCTTCAGGAGATGCAAGAGCACAACGTTTATGAGCTGGTTCATCCAGATGTCAAATTAAATGGATGGTCCCTGAGTGATTTGATCTACCCTCTTCAAACTTAACCAATGGCACTTGACACAGAATCGCAGAATAATACAACACGGAAGAGGCCCTTCAGTCCATCGGGTCTGCACTGATGCATAAAAACACCTGACCTGCCTACCTAATCCCATTTGCCAGCACTTGGCCCATAACATTGAATGCTATGATGCGCCAAGTGCTCATCCAGGTACTTTCTAATGGAGGTGAGGCTACCTGCCTTGACCACCTAATGCAGTCCCGGACCATCACCACCCTCTGGGTAAAAAAGATTTTCCTCAGGTCCCTCCTGAGCCTCCTGCCCCTGACCTTGAACCAGTATCCCCTTGAACTGACCCTTCAGCTAAGGGGAACAGTTGCTCCCTATCCACCCTGTCCATACCCCTCACAATCTTGCACACTTTGATCAGGTCGCCCCTCAGTCTTCTCTGCACCAAGAGCGGCATGGTGGTGCAGTGGTTAGCACGGTTGCCTCACGGCGCCGAGGACCTAGGTTCGATCCCGGCCCTGGGTGCCTGTCCATGTGGAATTTGCACATTCTTCCCGTGTCTGCATGGGTCTCACCCCCACAACCCAAAGATGTGCAGGGTAGGTGGATTGGCCATGCTAAATTGCCCCTTAATTGGAAAAAAAAAGAATTGGATACTTTAAATTTATTAAAAATGTTTTCTCTGCACAACCCAAGCCTTTGCCACCTCTCTTCATAACTTAAATGTTCCATCCATCCCAGGCAACATCCTGGTGAATCGCCTCTGCACCCCCTCCAGTGTGTCACAATATGCCACTGGACACTGGCTGCCAGTCAATAAAGCAGTCATCTGTCATCACCCTCTGCCTCCTATACATGATTCGTAAAATGGTAGGTAACAGAGTTCATGATGCGTATATCTGAGGGTAGCATTGTGGATAGCACAATCGCTTCACAGCTCCAGGGTCCCAGGTTCGATTCCAGCTTGGGTCACTGTCTGTGCGGAGTCTGCACATCCTCCCCGTGTGTGCGTGGGTTTCCTCCGGGTGCTCCGGTTTCCTCCCACAGTCCAAAGATGTGCAGGTTAGGTGGATTGGCCATGATAAATTGCCCTTAGTGTCCAAAATTGCCCTTAGTGTTGGGTGGGGTTACAGGGTTATGGGGATGGGGTGGAGGTGTTGACCTTGTGTAGGGTGCTCTTTCCAAGAGCCGGTGCAGACTCGATGGGCCGAATGGCCTCCTTCTGCACTGTAAAATCTATGAAATCTATGAAAAACATTGGTGATCACTGAACGAAACCTTTCAGTTTTGATGCCTCTGTATGTGGGGTTAAATTACTGCTTTTTGCAGATCCAAATTCAACTTTTTCTAGATAGATTTTAAAAAACAGGGACCCAATATTGACCCAATATAAAACTGCCCAGATTTCTGCAGTACACACAATTTTACATCCTGCCGAGTGGGATGAAGACATATGCTTAAACCATACACACCTCGCACCCCACTCCTTCACACCTCTGCTGAGCATGCCCCTGTCAACTCAGACCAGCCTCACACTTTTCAAATCTTCCCCACATGAGACATCACAATGTAGTTACCTATCTGAAACAACTGCAGCAGGCGTGAACTGATCTAACTTCTCTGGTATATCCAGCCAGTGAGATACTTTAAGGGCCTTGCCAAGCAGAAGGATGAGAAAAATAATGACACTGTTCTGAACAAAGATTGATTGTGTGCTTTCCCTCTGTCTCTCTCGCTTGGACCTGCTGTGTCCAGTTTATAAAGTAACCATCCTGGGAAGAAAATACAAGTGCGAATAGGAGAGAGATCTTCACAAAATAATTTGGAAATCTGCTCCATACATGCACACCCAGGACAAAATGACCACAACATTGAACTACCACTGTCCAGTGCTGAGCCACCACTGAAGGAAATGGCAACCCTATACTCTTTGTTTTAAATTTGATGCTACTGGATGGGAACCTCCCAGAATGGAACCCCGACTCAAGATTAGCACAAGTTTTATTTTCTTTTAGAAAACATGGATGAACAAGGTCACATCACTGCCATTTAGCTTTTAATAACAGAAACAAAACATTTATTACACATGAAAAGTTTGACTAGAATACAATACTCCTTCACTCCCACTTCACAAATGCACACAAATTTTAAGGATAACACAGGTTGCAAAATATATCTTTTGCGATAATATTCTCAGTAAATGCGCAGTGCCTGCAAACCAATGGGCCTCCAGTGGTCGGATACACCCCACGCTGAAACCAAATGGCAGTTATCACCCTAATTGAACTTTAGTGGATTTCTCCTCAAATTCTCCCAGATGATTATCCCACTGTGAGCCAACTTTTATACTGAACTCGGGCTGCGAGACAAGTGTTTCCCAAACTCCACTCTCAAAAATATATAACTTAGCATCTTCTTCCAAACAATGCTTTTCTCAGCTGTTTTCAGCAAGGATCTGCTTCCAGGATTTCCAGCTCTTCTTTCAGCATTCCCCATGCCTTGAATTATCATATGCATTCAAGCTTCTGCGCAAACTCTCAGGTAGTCTGCTGTGCAAATATAACACTACCGCTTAATAGGGTGTACTAAGGTCACCAACCTTAGGGTTGCTTCAGATATCTGGCTTCTCGCTAGTGAACTTCACCATTTTTAAGCTCTGTCTTCATTGAATTTCATTGAACAGTACCGTGTTAAAAGTCCAGTTCCTTTTGTCCCTTTCACTTCAGTCTTCCTGGGATCTCTCATTTCTATCCTTGATTTCTAGAACTATCTGTGCATTTGTTTCTGGGCCTTGCATTCTTTCCAGAACTCCATTGTTTTGCTTCTGGTTCTGGAAGATCTGTGAGAGCTGCCTTTTGTCTCATTAACTCACTCCATTAAACACAAAAAAGGTCTTTTTAACTTAAAGGTGGCTCTTGGTTGTTAAACAACATCTCAAACCTTCTCTAAGCTCTGTTTGCATTTCATGTCATGAACTCTCAAATCACAAATGCAGACCCAGTTTGAAATTAGAACAAAGCCCCAATACATGCAACCACATTTTGTTTCTCATGAACCTAATTGGAGTTTTAACCCTTTCTTATACAGGCTCACTAAATTGAACTCACTTAAATATATACTTAATTTCTAACATTCAACAATGTAAACAAATTACTTAAAACTACCTCCTTTTCCTGACAACTTCCACGAACTGTAAAAAATATGAGAAGCCTTTCCTGTTACTCTGTCATCTATACTTGTGTGTGTGGAGGTCCAGACAAATGTGTTTGACATACGAATGTTGGTTAAATTTAACTAGTCTTTTAGCTTGGGAAATAGTTTCAATAGATACGATATGATTGTGATTATGGAGACATGGCTGCAGGGTGACCAAGGCCAGGAACGGAATATCCAAGGTTATTCAATATTCAGGAAGGGCAAGTATGAAGGAAAAGAAGATGGGGTGGCCTTGTGAGTTAAGGATCAAATCAGTGCAAGAGTGAGATCGGGTAGCACAAGTGGCCAGCACTGTGGCTTCACAGTGGTAGGGTCCCTTGTTCGATTCCCCACTGGGCCACTGTCTGTGCGGAGCCTGCACGTTCTCCCTGTGTCTGCGTGGGTTTCCTCCGGGTGCTCCGGTTTCCTCCCACAGTCCAAAGATGTGCGGGTTAGGTGGATTGGCCATGCTAAATTGCCCGTAGTGTCCTAATAAAAGTAAGGTTAAGGGGGGGGTTATTGGGTTATGGGTATAGGGTGGATACGTGGGTTTGAGTAGGGTGATCATGGCTCGGCACAACATTGAGGGCCGAAGGGCCTGTTCTATGCTGTACTGTTCTATGTTCTATGTTCTAAATTGCCCTTGTGTCCAAAAAGGTTCAGAGGGGTTATTGGGTTATGAGGACAGGGTGGAAGTGAGGGCTTAAGTGGGTTGGTGCAGACTCAATGGGCCGAATGGCCTCCTTATGCACTGTATGTTCTATTGGTTCCGACAATCTAGATGTTGAATCAGTTTGGGTGGAGCTAAGAAGCAACAAGGGGTGAAAAATATTAGTTGTGTTTGCCTACAGGCCACCAAACAGTAGTAGTAAGGTAGGGTATGGCATTAAACAGAAAATTAGAGATGAATAAAGTAAGGATGCTATTATAATTATGGGTGACTTTAGCCATATAGACATATAGCTTGGGCAAACCAAATAAACAATAATACATTTTTAAAATAAATTTAGAGTACCCAATTTTTTTTCCAATTAAGGGGCAATTTAGCATGGCCAATCCACCTAACCCGCACATCTTTGGGTTCCAATTAGGCATGTTACAGCCTTCCGGTCTTAACATTGAGGGCAACACCTTCAGAATGTGAACTCTCTCCTCCATCTTCACCCCTTTTTAAAATTTCTCTCCATTTATGTTAATTTCATCCATCAATCTGGTTTATCTCACCATCTCCCCACTCCCCACCCCAACCCACGAGGGTTATCTCTATCTATTCCCTGTTAAAAGTTGTCCTTTGACGCACTGCTTACCTTTATTCTGCCATTAACTCATTCTGATTTCTTGATGTGCCTCTATCAGGACCCTTCTCAGTCGTTATCACCACCATTTACATTCCCTTTGTGTTTTTTGTCCACGGCAAATTGGTCAAACTCCGCCTATCATTGACCCTCTATTCCGCCCCACAGCTCCACACTAACCGCTCCCCCCACCCCCCACACACACACACAAACACAAACAACAGTATAAATCGCATCCTACTTCCAATTCTCTCTAACTTTAACAAAGAGTCATCCAGAATTGGGTCAGTAGCTCCATTCTCTCTTCACAGCTGCTGTCAAACTTGCTGAGATTGTCCAGCATTTTCTGTTTTTGTTTCAGATTCCAGAATCCGCAGTGATTTGCTTCCATCCAGGATTTTCTGTTTGACTCTGGATGTGGCCCTGTTGCTTGGTAACTGGAAACATCAGCAGATATTTGCCACACTCTTCATTTGAGTGTGGGTATTGAGTGTTGAAATGTCCCTGGGCCGTCTCTTCTACTTATCCATTCTAGTGCTAATGCTGGCTTGCAGCTCACAGAAAAAGTGTGGCTCTTTGCTGGAATTGACAGCTGCCATATGGTTCCCAACCATTAATGGCGACATTTCTGTGGGCTGGCACTGATCTCCTATCCTGCTTCAAGTAGGCCAGCTATCGGACTATCAGCAAGTTCCCTACCCGCAAAAACAGGAGACGGTGCAGAATATTTGTTGGCTGTAGAAGGCTTACAGGTACTGGTGCGTGGTAAAGGAGGATAGATACCATAGAACATAGAACATAAGAACATAAGAACATAAGAACTAGGAGCAGGAGTAGGCCATCTGGCCCCTCGAGCCTGCTGCACCATTCAATAAGATCATGGCTGATCTTTTGTGGACTCAGCTCCACTTTCCGGCCCGAACACCATAACCCTTAATCCCTTTATTCTTCAAAAAACTATCTATCTTTACCTTAAAAACATGTAATGAAGGAGCCTCAACTGCTTCACTGGGCAAGGAATTCCATAGATTCACAACCCTTTGGGTGAAGAAGTTCCTCCTAAACTCAGTCCTAAATCTACTTCCCCTTATTTTGAGGCTATGCCCCCTAGTTCTGCTGTCACCCGCCAGTGGAAACAACCTGCCCGCATCTATCCTATCTATTCCCTTCATAATTTTAAATGTTTCTATAAGATCCCCCCTCATCCTTCTAAATTCCAACGAGTACAGTCCCAGTCTACTCAACCTCTCCTCATAATCCAACCCCTTCAACTCTGGGATTAACCTAGTGAATCTCCTCTGCACACCCTCCAGTGCCAGTACGTCCTTTCTCAAGTAAGGAGACCAAAACTGAACACAATACTCCAGGTGTGGCCGCACTAACACCTTATACAATTTCAACATAATCTCCCTAGTCTTAAACTCCATCCCTCTAGCAATGAAGGACAACATTCCATTTGCCTTCTTAATCACCTGTTGCACTTGTAAACCAACCTTCTGTGACTCATGCACTAGCACACCAAAGTCTCTCTGAACAGCGGCATGCTTTAATATTTTATCGTTTAAATAATAATCCCGTTTGCTGTTATTCCTACCAAAATGGATAACCTCACATTTGTCAACATTGTATTCCATCTGCCAGACCCGAGCCCATTCACTTAACCTATCCAAATCCCTCTGCAGACTTCCAGTATCCTCTGCACTTTTCGCTTTACCACTCATCTTAGTGTCATCTGCAAACTTGGACACATTGCCCTTGGTCCCCAACTCCAAATCATCAATGTAAATTGTGAACAATTGTGGACACCACTAGCTACTGATTGCCAACCAGAGAAACACCCATTTATCCCAACTCTTTGCTTTCTATTAATTAACCAATCCTCTATCCATGCTACTACTTTACCCTTAATGCCATGCATCTTTATCTTATGCAGCAACCTTTTGTGTGGCACCTTGTCAAAGGCTTTCTGGAAATCCAGATATACCACATCCATCGGCTCCCCGTTATCTACTGCACTGGTAATGTCCTCAAAAAATTCCACTAAATTAGTTAGGCATGACCTGCCTTTAACGAACCCATGCTGCGTCTGCCCAATGGGACAATTTCTATCCAGATGCCTCGCAATTTCTTCCTTGATGATAGATTCCAGCATCTTCCCCATTACCGAAGTTAAACTCACTGGCCTATAATTTCCTGCTTTCTGCCTACCTCCCTTTTTAAACAGTGGTGTCACGTTTGCTAATTTCCAATCCACCGGGACCACCCCAGAGTCTAGTGAATTTCGGTAAGTTATCACTAGTGCATCTGCAATTTCCCAAGCCATCTCTTTTAGCACTCTGGGATGCATTCCATCAGGGCCAGGAGACTTGTCTACCTTTAGCCCCATTAGCTTGCCCATCACTCCCTCCTTAGTGATAACAATCCTTTCAAGGTCCTCACCTGTCATAGCCTCATTTCTATCAGTCGCTGGCATGTTATTTGTGTCTTCCACTGTGAAGACCGACCCAAAAAACATAGAACAGTACAGCATAGAACAGGCCCTTCGGCCCTCGATGTTGTGCCGAGCAATGATCACCCTACTTAAACCCACGAAACCCGTATACCCGTAACCCAACAATCCCCCCATTAACCTTACACTACGGGCAATTTAGCATGGCCAATCCACCTAACCCGCACATCTTTGGACTGTGGGAGGAAATCGGAGCACCCGGAGGAAACCCACGCACACACGGGGAGGACGTGTAGACTCCACACAGACAGTGACCCAGCCGGGAATCAAACCTGGGACCCTGGAGCTGTGAAGCATTGATGCTAACCACCATGTTACCGTGAGGCCCCAAAGGACTTGATTTTCCCATTTGAATCCACATGGAAACTGGGTGGGCCAGTTAACCTGTATTGTCAACTCGCTGCCTCCCTTCTCGACTCCCTGACTTTCCTGAGGACAGGGGGCGGCCTGGTGAGGGTGGGAAAGTAAAGTTGCCCGATTTGTTAATGGGCTGCATTGCTCGTCAAGAGCTTGCCTTCTGGCCTCTCCAAAATTTCATGGGAGCAGGCGGGCGGTCATTGGGAACTTTGAGACTGGCCAGTTGCAACGTGGTGGGAACAGGGTCAGCAGTACTGAAACAGTTTTATTTGATTGAAATCAAAGCAAATTTGGGCAAAACCAGTACTAAGCAGCAACAAAATGTTAGTAACCAACCTTCCCTTACCCTACCTCAGGTCCCAGCCCTCCATTTCCTCTGGCCGTTTTGAAGACAAAGGTCCTCCTCATTTCTTTTAAGACCATACACAGAAGTCAGCCATGGCAATATTAGGCTAGAACGTGGTACGCTTTCCTGGTTGCCCACCTCCAATCCCACCCCCATTTACTGGGGCCACTGATTGGTTGGCAGACCCACCTCAAAGGTCATTAAGACCTTGTGAAAGTCCCAACACCCGCAAACAGACAGCAGAAGCAAGAATTCAAGTAGGGATCATAATCGATTCCCACCTCAAGATAAAGGAATTTAACGCAGAGCATCAGTGTGTGATTACCTTGTTGGTGTGTACTTCTCCAAGGTTACTTGTCTCACTCGACGTAAATGCTTTCCAGCTTCAATATGCTAAGTGAGAACAAGCAGTAGAAAGGCAGCATCTGGTTATTGCTCCTAAATAACAATAGTCGAACATTACTGGTAAATAGAAGACGGTCTACAGCAGGTGCCATCTCCATGGCCTTACACTCATCCCTGGACTCTTACGTCAGACTATAAGCAAATTACTGCAGATGCTAGAATCTGGAACCAAAACAGAAAATGCTGGAAAATCTCAGCAGGTCTGGCAGCGTCTGTAGGGAGAGAAAAGAGCGAATGTTTTGAGTCCAGATGACCCTTTGTCAAATCTCTGACAAAGCTTTGACAAAGGATCATCTGGATTCGAAACATTAGCTCTTTTCTCTCCTTACAGATGCTGCCAGACCTGCTGAGATTTTCCAGCATTTTCTGTTTTGCTTACATCAGACTACATTGACAATAGCTCTTCCTTCATCAAAATCCCAGTCAAGCTCATGTCAAAACTCTAAAACTCCTCCCACTGCAACTGGATCATCAACTTCCTGACGCATAGACCACAATCAGTAAGGATAAACAATAACATCTCCTCCACGATAGTCCTCAATACCGGGGCCTGCAAGGCTGCGAACCAAGCCCCCTAATATACACACATGGCTGTGTGGCAAACTCCACCCACACGTTTGCTGATGACACGACCGTAGTAGATCGGATGGTAAAGAACAATGAGTCAAAGAACATAAGAGTGATAGAGAAGCTAGTGGAGTGGTGTAAGTCAACAATCTCTCCCTCAATGTCAGCAAAACCAAGGAGATTGTCATTGACGTCAGGAAGTAAAGTATCGTACACACCCCCATCTGCATCAACTGGGCCGAGGTGGAGATAGTTGACAGCTTCAAATTCCTATATGTGCGCATCACCAACAACCTGTTCTGGTCAACCCATGTCATAACTACAACCAAGGAAGCACAGCAGCGCCTATACTTCCTCAGGAAACTAAGGAAATCCGGCACATCCACATTGACTCTTACCAATTTTTACATAAGAAGCATCCTATATGGCTGCATCACAGCTTGGTATAGCAAGTATCCGGCCCAAGAATTACAGAGAGTTGTGAACACAGCCCAGTCCATCACGTGAAACCAGTTCCCATCCATGGACTCTGTTTACACCTCCCGCTGCCTGGGGAAAGCAGGCAGCATAATCAAAGACTCCTCCCACCCGGGTTATTCTCTCTTCCAAACTCTTCCATCAGGTAGGAGGTACAAATGTCTGAGAACACGCATTAACAGATTCAAAAGCAGCTTCTTCCCCACTGCTTTAAGTTCCTGGGGCTCACCATCACCAACAGTCTGTCCTGGTCCACTCACGTTGATGCAACAGTCAAGAAAGCCCAACAACGTCTCTACTTCCTATGCAAACTAAAGAAATTTGGCATGTCTGCATCGATTCTCAAACATCAACAGATGTGCGATAGAGAGCATCCTATCCGGCTGCATCACAGTGTGGTATAGAAACCTGGTCCAAGATCGCAAGAAACTGCAGAGTGTGGTGAACTCAACCCAACGCTTCACACAAGCTTGCCACCCCCACATTGATTCTGTCTACACCTCCTGCTGCCTCAGGAAGGCAGACAGCACTATCAGAGACCCCTCCCACCCAGGCATTTCCTTCTTCCAGACCCTTCCATCAGGCAGAAGGTACAGAAGTCTGAAGACCCGCTCATCCAGACATAAGAACAGCTTCTTCCCCACGGCTACAAGACTCCTCAATGACTCCCCCGTGGACGTATCTGTTCCCTGTAATAAGACTATTCATGATGTCCTATGCTGATCTTGCTCATGTATTTGCTTTGTTTGCCCCTTTGTTTCACACTGTAACCAATCACTATTTGTCGATGTACCATTTGTCAATGTTCTTTGTTGATTATTTTCTTTGTCTATGTACGTACTGTGTACGTTCTCTCGACCGCAGAATAATACTTTTCATTGTACTTTCGGTACATGTGACAATAAATCAAATCAAATCGGAAAAGATCCCACCCTTGGATTCCTCCTTCAGTAGAGTTTGATTGGAGTCTAATTTTGGTGTTTACGCCTGCACTCTGAGACAATTCACTCCATATACTAGACACTGTTTATACAATTACCCAGCCAATTCAAAGCAGTGAAATAAATTAATTACATGCACAGTGAGCCCAACATGATTGAATCTGTTTATCTCACCATTGCTTCCCTGAACACCAGTTCAGTTATCACGCTGGGAATCTCAGAAATAGATTGAATCCTTTAAATATTCTGCCAAAATGCAGGAATCCTGGTTCCGAGGACCTCTCTAATGTCCTGCCCAGCGCGGACAATGCAAATCCGAGCTGGCGTTACCTCCATTAACTGAATCCGTATTTTGAAGAGAAACGTGGAGAATATTTTGAACTTGCATGCAAATCATAATAAAAGGAGCTAAATAATTTAACTAATGTCCTGACCAACCAGAGAGCTGCCTCACTTGCTGGGTTGCATTTTATTTGACTGCCAGAAGCAGCCTTTGCAGAAAGAGAGCGAGAGAGAGAAAGTCACCTGCTTTGGTTGCCGGTAAAATTATATGCAAAGTATTTTGCGATGTTTTATTCACTTTTGAAAATGGAATATTCAGTAGGCATGCTATTTTTTGACCCATTTGCATGCAAGCTCTCCAGCATGCTCTTGCACCTTCACTCATAATTGATACATCTTTACTAGCTTAATTGGATAGAAACTTGATATTCCAAATCCAATGGAAGCAACTTGCGGGGAGGCAGTGGCATAGTGGTTTTATCACTGGACTAGTAATCCAAACACCCACAGAGTCATGCTCTGGGGACCCAGGTTCAAATCCTGCCACTGCAGATGGTGAAATTTGAATTTAATAAAAATCTGGAATTAAAAGTCTAAAGGTGACCATGAAACCATTGGCAATTGTTGAAACTACTGGGCAGACAGTGACGTAGTGGCGTAGTGGCAGTGTCGCTGGAATAGTAAACCAGAGTCGTGCTCTGGGAACCCCAGTTCGAATCCCACCTTGGTAGATGGTGAAATTTGAATAAAAATGTGAAATTAATGATGTCCATGAAACCATTGTCAATTGTCACAAAAACCCATCTGGTTCACTAATGTCCTTTAGGGAAGGAAATCTGTCTTCCTTTCCCGCTCTGGCCTACATGTGACTCCAGACCCACAGTAATGTGTTTGACCCTTAAATGTGCTCAGGGATGGGCAATCATCCCATGTACGAATAAAGAAAAACTTCCAAAGGAGAGTCATACGGACACAAAGAGTTAACCCTGCTCCTCTCTCTGCGGATACTGGCAGCCAGCTAAGTTTTCTAACTGTTTCTGTCTTCTTATTCCAATAACATGTGCAGGTTGTGCGCTGTTACATTATCACTTATTAATCAAATTTTCATTTCATAAGGCTATATTCCTTGGAATCAATTGATCAAAGTTTTCAAGATATCAGGGGAACTGATAGGGGACACAGTCTAAGCGTTAGAGCGAGGTCTTTAAGGAGTAACTTAAAAATCATTTGAGTGGTAGAAATTCTAAATCTGTTCCATAGAAAGCATTTGATTGGAATATTTGAGATTGATAGTTCTTTGTTAACCCAAGTTATTGAGAAATATATTACAAGAGTGCCAATGAAAGCACTTTCAGACATCCACTGGTTGCAGCTAGGTCACAGATACACCATAATCTCCCTGAACATTGGAACAGGCTCAAAGAGCTTTTTTAAAATGCTCTCATGGGATGAGGGATTCATTGACGAAGCAAGCATTTACAGCCCATTCCTCATTACCCTGAAGAAGGTGGTGGTGAACTGCCTTCTTGAGCCTCAGCAGTCCATGTAGTGTAGATACCCTCACAGTGCTGCTCGGGAGGGTACTCCAGGGTTTTAATTATTCAACAGGGAAGGAACGCTGATTATAGTTCCAAGTGATGTGTGGCTTTGAGGGCAACTTGCAGGTGGTGGTTCCCCCTTGTCCTTTGAGGTGGTAGAGGTTGTGGGTTTGGAAAGTGCTGTCAAAGGAGCCTTGGTGAATTGCTGCAGTGTATCTTGTATATTCTTTATCCTGCTGTCACTGTGCATCGGGAGTGGAGAGGGTGAATGTTTAAGTTGGTGAATGGCGTGCCAGTCATGTGGACTGCTTTGTCCCTGGAGTTTCCGAGCTTCTTGAACATAGGAACAAAGGAATACAAATTAGGAGCAGAAGTAGGCAATTCAGCCCTTCGAGCCTGCTCCGCCATTCAATCAGATCATAGCTGATCTCTTCCTGGTCTCATCTCCACCTCCCCACCTGTTCCCCATATCCCTTTCACCCATGTTTTAAATCAGAAATATATCCATTTCCTTCTTGAAAGCATTTAGTGATTCTGATTCCACCGCGCGATGGGACAGCGAGTTCCACAAATACACCACCCTCTGCGAGAAATAGTTCTTGCTCACCTCAGTTCTAAATCTACTGCCTTGAAACTTATATCCGTGACCTCTCATTCTAGATTGCCTCACAACGGGGAACTGTTTAAAGGGTTTAAAGGCTGCAGGTGGGAAGAATAGCCAAATGAACCCCCAACCCAGGAAAGATCAGCGACTTGAGCCCCTCCAACCCAGCACCAGCAGCCCTTGACTCCCACCTCAGCACCCTGGAGGCAATTGTAGGGAGGATACTCACACCCATGCCAACCGTCGGACTGCAAGGTTTCAGGTTGGCACTGCCAAGGGGCAAGGCCTGAAGGTGGGAAATGGGGTGTGTGAAGGAGGGGTTAGGGGTGCTGAAGTGGGGAATTGACGGGGAGGGGTACTACAGCAGCATTCAGAGATCTGGGTGCTCTTTAAAAAGGGCACCTCAGTCTCTGAGGAGCAGGACCTGTCAGAGAGATTAGTTCCTGCTTCTCTTATGCCCAGTGAGAACCCTGATGTGTCATTGAAATGCAATGAAAACCCAATTGATGACACGTCAGGATCACTTCTAATGCCAGTGGAAATCACTCTGTTTTTCTCGCTGGCAGGAGCACTTAGTCTCCGATTGGGAGAATCGTGTCCATGAAGTCTTACAGCACAGAAAGAGGCCTATTAGCCCATCACGTGTACGCCGGCAATCAAGCACCTATCTGCTCTAATCACATTTTCCAGTGTTGGTCCGTATGCTGGTACTGAAGAAAGAAACACACCTTATATTTGTGTAGCGCTTTCACTGTAATAAAATATCCAAAGGCACTTCACCGGAGCACTATTGAACAAAACTTGACATGAAATGAAATGAAATGAAAATCACTTGTCACGAGTAGGCTTCAATGAAGTTACTGTGAAAAGCCCCTAGTCGCCACATTCTGTCGCCTGTTCGGGGAGGCTGGTACGGGAATCGAACCGTGCTGCTGGCCTGCCTTGGTCTGCGTTCAAAGCCAGCGATTTAGCCCAGTGTGCTAAACATCAAACCGCATAAGGAAATATTAGGCCAGATGACCAAAACTCGCTCATATATGCAGGTTTCCAGGACCAATTTAAGGGAGCAGAATGAAGTACAGAGGTGAAAGTGTTTGAAACCACAGTTACCAATGTTGAGGTGATTAAAATTGGCTTTGTTCTATTCACCAGAGTTTGAGGAGCACGGGTACCTTGAAGGGATGTGGGGCTGAAGGAGATTTCAGAGATGGGGAAGAGAAAGGCCATGAAGCGATGTGAAAACCAGGAGGAGAGTTTAGACATCAAAGTGTTGCTTGACTGGCTGCCAATATAGATCAACATGCGCAAAGAAGATGGATGAATGGGGCATGTAGCAAGTTAAAACTTAATCAAATCCAAAAATTAAAATGTAATTTCCTGATTACATTCCACTGTAACTCACGGTATCCGAAAGTGATTACAGGGTAATAATTGGATTTTAAGGTACTCTTTCCTACGGCATTGAACACTAAGTGATCCTCTGAAAGAGACCATTGTAATGTAATCGCTCATGGGAATGCATGATTCATAATTTCAGTGCTTAGTTAATTATGAGCTGCTGCTGAGCTCCACTGGTCAAATTCAATCAACAAGTTCATTTTGTGGAAAGCTTTTCTTTCTGGAATAAACATTGGAACCTAGGAATTAGGAGCAGAAGTAGGCCATTCAGCCCTTCAAGCCTGCTCCACCATTCAATCAGATCATGGCTGATCTCTTCCTGGTCTCAAATCCACCTCCCCACCTGTTCCCCATATCCCTTTAACCCAAACTTTTATCAGAAATATATCTATCTCATTCCTGAAACAATTTGATGACTCAGATTCCACTTCACTATGGGGCAGGGAGTTCCACACATTCACCACCCTCTGCAAGACGTAGTTGCTCCGCATTTCAGTTCTAAATCTACTGCCTCGCAACTTATATCTGGATTGGTTTGGATTGGATTGGTATTTATTGTGACATTTACCGAAGTACAGTGAAAAGTATTTTTCTGCGGCCAAGGAAACGTACACAGTACGTACATAGCAGACAAGAATAATCAACAGACTGCACGGACAAATAGTGATTGGCTACAGTGCGGAACAAGGCCAAACAAGAGCAGCATAGGACATCATGAATAGTGTTCTTACAGAGAACAGATCAGTCCAAGGGAGTGTCGTTGAGGAGTCTTGTAGCTGTGGGGAAGAAGCTGTTCCTATGTCTGGATGTACGGGTCTACAGACTTCTGCACCTTCTGCCTGATGGAAGGGTCTGGAAGAAGGGAAAGCCTGGGTGTGAGGGGCCTGTGACCTCTCATTCTAGATTGCCTCACAAGAGGGAACATTTGGTGTACATTTACTTTATCAATTCCTTTTAGTATTTTATATACCTCAATAAGATCCCCTCTCATCCTTCTGAACTCAATCTCTCTGAATTTAATCTCTCCTCATAAGTCAACCCTTTCATCCCGGCATCAATCTGATGAACCTCCTCTGAACTGCCTCCAAAGCCACCACATCCTTCCTCAAATAAGGAGACCAAAACAGGATACAATATACCATGTGGTCTCACTTGTTCCGCTATTCCGCTATGTAGAAGACTGTATGCCAAAGAAGCAAATCCGCGTGTTTCCCAACCGGAAACCCTGGATGAACAGGAATATCCTCTGCTTGCTGAAGTCTAGGTCTGAGGCGTTCAAGTCAGGCGACCCTGACTTCTACAAGAAAGCCAGATATGTTCTAAAGAAATCCATCAAAGATGCCACAAGACAGCACCGGATCAAGCTCGAGTCCCAGGCTAGCCACACGGATCCCGACGTCTATGGCAAGGTCTGCAAGACATAACGGGCTACAAGATGAAGGCATGTAAAATCGTTGGCTCCAACGCACCCCTCCCTGATGACCTCAAAGCATTCTATCCACGTTTTGAGCAAGAGATCAGCGAGAGCGAGCCCTCCACCCCAGAAGCCGCGGATGAACTTGTAGCTGAGATCACCTCTGCAGATGTCAGAGCAGCCTTCTCGAAGGTCAACCCACGGAAAGCCACTGGCCCGGATGGGGTATCGGGATGAGCACTCAGGTCTTGCATGGATCAGGTGGTGGGGGTATTCGCAGACATCTTCAACCTCTCAGTATAACAATCTGAGTTCTCCCAGTGAGCCAGAGAAGACACAGCCAGAGTGAGACACAGTGAAGAGTGAGTTTGGGAATTTGAAGCGAGGGGAGATTTGAATTAAATTCAATCGGTAAGACTTTTCCTTTTTAAATTTAAAGAATTTAAATTAATCTAGAACTGTGCAGTGAAGGTTAACAAGGGGCTGCCCCACCCACTCACATAACTGGCTGGCAGTTAAGTGTCAGTCACCTTAATCTACTTTGATCTAAAAGCAGATGGGGGAGGGGAGTCAATTCAGGCCAATTTAAAGGAGCAACTTGTAACTCACTCCCAGGGCGGAATTCTCCGACCCCCCCCCCCCCCCCCCCCCCCCGCAGGGTCGGAGAATCGCCCGGGGCCGGCGTAAATCCCGCCCCCGCCATGGATGGAATTCTCCGCCACCCGGGAATCGTCGGGAGCGGGAATCACGCCCCGCCAATTGGCGTGTCCCCCGCGCCGATCGGCGTGCCCCCTGCGCCAATTCTCCGGCCCACGATGGCCCAAAGTCCCGCCGCTGACATGCCAATCCCACCGACGTGGTTTCAACCACCTCTGATGGCGGCGGGATTGGCGGCGGGAGCAGGCCCCCTAGGTCCTGGGGGGGGCGCGGGCCGATCGGACCCCGGGGGGTGCCCCCACGGTGGCCTGGTCCGCGATCGGGGCCCACCGATCGGCGGGCAGGCCAGTGCCGTGAGGGCACTCTTTTTCTTCCGCCGCCACCGCGCCCTCCACCATGGCAGAGGCAGAAGTGACCCCCCCTACCGCGCATGCGCCGGTGGTGACGTCAGCGGCCGCTGACGCACCGGCGCATGCGCTAACCGGCGAAGGCCTTTCGGCCAGCCCCGACGCTGGCCGGTGGGCGTCAAAGGCCGTTGGCGTTGGTTTTGCCGCCAGTCGGCGTGGCGCCAACCACTCCGAAGCAGGCCTAGCCCCAAAAGGTGCGGAGAATTCCGCAACTTTGGGGAGGCCCGACGCCGGAGTGGTTGGCACCACTCCGCTATGCCGGGACCCCCTGTCCCGTCCCGCCGGGTAGGGGAGAATCCCGGCCCCAGTGACTTCTCCCAGTGAGCCAGAGAAGACACAACCAGAGTGAGACACAGCAAGTGAGTTTGGGAATTTGAAGCTAGGTGGGAATTCAAAGCTTGGGTGGAGGAGGTGCTTCTTATCCCTGGTAAGTGACTGGGAAGTAGTTTTTCTTTTTTCTTTTCATTGGTATATTTATTTATTTTTTCTTGGTTTTTAAAAAAAATTGTAGTTGTTGAAGTTAACCAAAGGCTTAAGACATGGCAGGAGATCCAAGACCCGTGTCATACTCCTCGTGTGCGATGCGGGAGCTCAGGGACATGTCCACTGTCCCCTGCTCCTTCACGTGCAAGAGGTGTGTCCAGTTGACGGCTCTGGATCTGCGGATGGACTCACTTTGGAGCATCTGCGATGCTGAGGAAGTCGTGGATAGCACGTTTAGCGAGTTGGTCACACCGCAGGTGAAAGTTACTGAGAGAGATAGAAAATGGGTGACCAAAATACAATGCAAGAGTAGGAAGGCAGTGCAGGTGTCCCCTGCGGTCATCTTCCTGCAAAACAGATATACCGCTTTGGATACTGTTGAGGGATATACGTAGATAATTTGGAGTTGGGGACCAAGTGCAATGTGTCCAAGTTTGCAGACGACACTAAGATGAGTGGTAAAGCAAAAAGTGCAGAGGATACCGGAAGTCTGCAGAGGGATTTGGATAGGTTAAGTGAATGGGCTAGGGTCTGGCAGATGGAATACAATGTTGACAAACGTGAGGTTACCCATTTTGGTCAGAGTAACAGCAAAAGGGATTATTATTTAAATGATAAAATATTAAAACATGTTGCTATGCAGAGAGACAGGGTGTGCTTGTGCATGAGTCGCAAAATGTTGCTTTACAGGTGCAACAGGTGATTAAGAAAGCAAATGGAATTTTGTCCTTCATTGCTCGAGGGATGGAATTTAAGACTAGGGAGGGTATGCTGCAATTGTATAAGGTGTTAGTGAGGCCACACCTGGAGTATTGTGTTCAGTTTTCGTCTCCTTACCTGATAAAGGACGTACTGGCGCTGGAGGGTGTGCAGAGGAGATTCACTAGGTTAATCCCAGAGCTGAAGCGGTTGGATTACGAGGAGAGGTTGGGTAGACTGGTATTGTACTCGTTGGAATTTAGAAGGATGAGGGGGGATCTGATAGAAACATATAAAATTATGAAGGGAATAGATAGGATAGATTCGGGCAGGTTGTTTCCACTGGCGGTTGAAAGCAGAACTAGGGTGCATAGCCTCAAAATAAGGGGAAGTAGATTTAGGGCTGAGTTTAGGAGGAACATCTTCACCCAAAGGGTTGTGAATCTATGGAATTCCTTGCCCAGTGAAGCAGTTGAGGCTCCCTCATTAAATGTTTTCAAGATAAAGATAGATAGTTTTTTGAAGAATAAAGGGATTAAGGGTTATGGTGTTCGGGCAAGTGGAGCTGAGTCTACAAAAGATAAACCATGATCTTATTGAATGGTGGAGCAGGCTTGAGGGGCCATATGGCCTACTCCTGCTTCTAGTTCGTATGTTCTTATGTCCCTATCTGCTTCAAGAAGACGACCATCATCCCTGTAACAAAAAAAGTCAAGCAGCGTGCCTTAATGACTATCGTCCAGTGGCTCTGACATCCATCATCATGACGTGCTTCAAAAGATTAGTCATGGCACAAATCAACTCCAGCCTCCCGGATTGCCTTGATCCATTACAGTTCACCTACCGCTGCAACAGGTCCACAGCAGACACCGTCTCCATGGCCCTGCACTCTTGCCTGGAACACCAAGATAACAAAGACACCTATGTCAGACTCCAATTTATCGACTACAGCTCAGCCTTCAACACCATCATTCCTACGAAACGTACCTCCAAACTCCATGGCCTTGGCCTCAGCTCCTCCCTCTACGACTGGATCCTGAACTTTCTAACCCACAGGCCACAATCAGTAAGGATAGGCAACAACACCTCCTCCATGATCATCCTGAACACCGGTGCCCCACTAGGCTGTGTCCTCAGCCCCCAACTATACTCCTTATACACCTATGACTGTGTGGCCAAATTCCCCTCCAACTTGATTTTCAAATTTGCTGATGACACCACCGTAGTGGGTCGGATTTCAAACAATGACGGGACAGAGTATAGGAATGAGATAGAGAATCTGGTGAACTGGTGCGACGACAATAATCTCTCCCTCAATGTCAACAAAACGAAGGAGATTGTCATCAACTTCAGGAAGCATAGTGGAGAACATGCCCCTGTCTACATCAATGGGAATGAAGTAGAAAGGGTCGAGAGCTTCAAGCTTTTAGGTGTACAGATCACCAACAACCTGTCTTGGTCCCCCCATGCCGACACTATAGTTAAGAAAGCCCTGCAACGACTCTACTTTCTCAGAAGACTAAGGAAATTTGGCATATCAGCTATGACCCTCACCAACTTCTACAGTTGCACCATAGAAAGCATTCTTTCTGGTTGTATCACAGCTTGATATGGAGCATGCTCTGCCCAAGACTGCAGGAAACTACAAAAGGTCGTGAATGTAGCCCAGTCCATCACGCAAACCAGCCTCCCATCCATTGACTCTATCTACAATTCCTCGGAAAGGCAGTCAGCATAATTAAGGACCCCACGCACCCCGGACATACTCTCTTCCACCTTCTTCCTTCAAGAAAAAGATCAAAAATTTGAGGTCACGTACCAACCGACTCAAGAACAGCTTCTTCCCTGCTGCCATGAGACTTTTGAATGGACCTACCTCGTATTCAGTGGATATTTTCTCTACACCTTTCTATAACTGTAACATTATATTCTGCAGTCTCTCCTTCCTTCCCTATATACGGTATGCATTGTTTGTACAGCATACAAGAAACAATACTTTTCACTGTATACTAATACATCAAAAATTCTCCCCCTCTGAAAAGCGGTGTACTCAGGGAGTTTGCCGCGCTGAGTATCCACCACCTCAGGCCATTGTCTGAAGTCTGTCCCGCTATTCTCCGTTCCCGACTTGCTGAATCCCCGCCGGCGTGGTTCTAATCTGGTCCTGCCATTCAGGAACCTTGCATGATGGCTGCGGACTCAGTCCGGGGCCACCAAAATCGGGGGAGGGCTGATTGGAGGGCAGAGGAGGCCTCATTCGGGACTGGAGGCTTTGCATGTGGCGCTCTGGGTCGGGCGAGCGGCCGGTTGGGGGCACTATTTCCGCGGTCCAAGTCCGTGGGCTGAGTCTGCCATGGAGCACACCACGGCCGCTGGTGGCCAGCGCATGTGCGACCTCTGACCCGGAAGTGCTTGGGGCCGTATCGGCAGCTGGAACTGCGAGCTCCACGACAGCTGCCTGCTGTCCCCCTGGAAGGCTGTGAATCTGTGGCCTTTGGACGTTAGTTTTCCTGGCATAAAAGATCACAGTTTTCACAACGGCGTGGGGACATAGTCCCAAAAATGGAGAATCCAGCCCCAGTTCTTTTGTAATAAACGCTCACATTCCATTTGCATTTACAGTTAGAGAAAAAAAGTTACAAAAAATTGTAATGATTACTATTTGTGTCGTATACTTCAATTGTATATTCTTTATAATCAGAGCTATACTTAATATTGCCTCTTACTTAATATGCTGTTCTTTTTTAAGGTAACTTTGCAATGAGTAGAAACAAGCCTATTAGTGTTAAGTTTTATTTTGAAGATTACAAACACAGTTCCTTATTTCTGACATGGAGTTAATTTAAAATAAGACAATAATTTCTAGTAGACTAGCTACTCCAGTTGAGTCAATTGTAAAGTAATTCTGGCATTTAAAACAAAAAGTCCTTAAATCATGGATTTTGTGTATAATTTTTGTCACGAATGGCATTTTCATTCATTTTTTCATTTTCAATTAAATCCATGCAAAATCTGCCTCAAATCCACCAGAAAAAAACGACAGTCAAATTTTAAGGTTTGCTGAAAGTTTGTTCCACCATTTTTAGATATGAGTCAGAAAGGCATTGAGGATTCCACCATCTCATTCCATTCCTTTACCACCTCAAATAAATATTGCCAATGTATCAGCAGCAGTTTGAGGTGCTGTACGTTATCCCTGATGCAGACACCATGGAATTAGAGAATAGGATAGCATAGAAGTTGGCCATTCAGCCCATTATCTCTGCACTGGCTCTTTAAGCGAGCAAGCCAGCAAGTCCCACTCCTGTGATCTTCCCGTTGGCGAGGTAGGATAATGTATGTGGTGCTACTTTGATGATGCAAATGCAAGTACAGAGAGACCTGGGAGACGTTTTTGAAGTTTATAATATCAGGTTGATAGAAATATAGAAAGTAGGAGTAAGAGGAGGCCATTTGGTCCTTTGAACTTGCTTCGCCATTCATTATGATCATGGCTGATCATCTAACTCAGTGACCTGATCCCACCTTATCCCCGTATCCCTTTGATCCCCTTCACCTGAAGTGCTATATCTAACTGCTTCTTGAAAACATTAAATGTTTTGGCTTCAACTGCTTTCTGTGGCAGTGAATTCCACAGGCTGACCACTCTCCGGGTGAAGAAATTTCTCCTCACCTCAATCCTAAATAGTCTACCCCGTATCCTCAGATTGCCCCCCCCCCCCCCCCCCCCCCCCCGAAACCCCACCCCCCTCCTCCATCGGGAACATCTTTCCTGCATCCGATCATGTGTAGTCCTGTTAGAATATTGTAGGTTTCTATGAGATCCCCACCCCCCCACATTCAACTAAACTCCAGTGAATATAATCCTAACCAACTCAATCTCTCCTCAGACACTAGTCCTGCCATTCCAGTGATTCACCTTACAAAGGTTCTCTGCACTCCCTCTATAACAAGAACCTCCATCCTCACATAACCAAATCAAAACTGCATGTTATTTTTCATGCAGGTAGGATCTGGCCCCAGGGGGTGGCCCATGGTGGCCTCGCCCGCGATAGGGGCCCACTGATCCATGGGCAGGCCTGTGCCGTAGGGGCACTCTTTCCTTCCGCGCCGGCTGCTGTCAACCTCCTCCATGGCCGGCATGGAGAAGAACCCCCCGCGCATGCGCTGGAATGACACCAGCGGCACCAAGCCCTTCCGCACCAGACTAAACCCTGAAGGTGTGGAGGTTTCCACACCTTCCGGGCGGTCCGGCGTCAGAGTGGTTCACGCCACTCCTCGCCGCCGGTACTGCCTGCCCCGCCGGGTAGGGGCGAATCCCGCCCCATGTTGGGACAACCAACAACTCCAGGCACTGCTTTGGCAGTCTTTATGTGTAGTCTTTAATGGGCTCCAGCTGGGTGGTATCAGCCACTTACCGGGAAGCTCGTACTCCAAGAGATCCATGGGGAGATGGACAATGACTCTACATGATCCTTGAGGGGGTTTTGACAAAGGCCAATATATCGTTTGCCTTCTTTGCAGCCTGCTGTACCGGCATGCTTACCTTCAGCAACTGGTGTACGAGGAAACCAAAATCCAGTTGCACATTTCCCTCTTCTGATTTACGGCCGTTCCAATAATAATCTGCCTTTGCATTTTTGCTACCAAAGTGGATAGCCTCACATTTATCCAAATTATACTGCATTTTCCCACTTTGTCAACTTGTCCAAATCACACTGAACATAAGAACATAAGAACTAGGAGCAGGAGTAGGCCATCTGGCCCCTCGTGCCTGCTCCGCCATTCAGTGAGATCATGGATGATCTTTTGTGGACTCAGCTCCACTTTCCGGCCCGAACGCCATCACCCTTAATCCCTTTATTCTTCAAAAAACTATCTATCTTCACCTTAAAAACATTTAATGGAGGAGCCTCAACTGCTTCACTGGAGGGTGCAGGAAAAGGATGCCATGGGTCTGCCTGCCTGGTTTAGAGTGGCGGCAAGGGCGACATCTGAAGCGTCGCTCTCTACTTGGAAGGGCAGTGTCTCGTCTGCTGCGTGCATCCCGGCCTTGGCTATGTCTGAGCGAATACGGGCGAAGGCATGTTGTGCCTCGGCCGTGAGGGGAAATTGTGTGGACTGGATCAGTGGGCGGGCCTTGTCTGCGTATTGTTGGACCCACTGGGCGTAGTGAGAAAAGAACCCCAGGCATCGTTTGAGAGCCTTGGGGCAGTGGGGGAAAGGGAGCTCCATGAGGGGGCGCATGCAGTCGGGATCGGGCCCCAGGAGTCCGTTTTGGACTACGTAGCCGAAGATGGCTAAGCGGTCTGTGCTGAACACGCACTTCTCCTTGTTAAGTGAGTTTGAGGAGAGATGCGCTGTGGAGAAATTTGGCAAGGTTCCCGTACCAGCCTCCCCGGACAGGCGCCGGAATGTGACGACTAGGGGCTTTTCACAGTAACTTCATTGAAGCCTACTCGTGACAATAAGCGATTTTCATTTCATTTCATGGTCCTGCTGGTCGTGGCCGCAGATGGTGACATTGTCTAAGTACGGAAACGTGGCCCGCAGTCCATACCGGTCAATCATTCGGTCCATTTCCCTTCGGAATACCGAGACCCCGTTATAAATTCCACTGTTTCTGGATGTAAGGGACCTACATTTGTTTTCACCGATCTTTTACACACCTGTAGAAACTTTTACAGTCAGTTTATATTTTCCCCTTCTTAATTAATCCCTTGGTCATCCTTTGCTGAATTCCAAACTGCTCCCAATCCTGAGGCCTGCTATTCCATCCCCTTCCTGCCTATGGAGCCTGAGCCTGTGGTGTGACCACCTCTCTATATGTGCTATCCGCGATACGCTCCACCTCCTGGATGCTCCCCAGTTTCCTTAACCATTGCTCTACCTCCAAAACTGGTGTTCCCAGGAGCTGCAGCTTGAGGCACTTCCAGCACATGCGTGGCCCCGGGGTCTGGAAATGATCTTGGCTTCCCACATGGAGCCCAAGGACCAAACCATGGCTTTGAACTCTCCTACAATGGCTAACCCCTTAATTTAAACCTTTGGAAGATGCTTCATATCAGAATATATCCAATTCTCCAGGGCCCTCATTTCCTGTCCACATTACTACTGAATATAGCACTGACAAACTATAAACCACAAAAGACCTTTCAAACTAAAAGTGATAAAATACTTACCCAACCTTGCGCACAACTTACCAATCCACTTCTCCATTTGTCACCTCTATGGCTGCAGCAGAACAAGATCATTCTCTGAAATTTAACAAGCTAGAAAGCAAAGAGAGAAAACAAAAAGCACTTATTCCCACTCTGCTCCAAATTCCTGATACCAAACTCACTCTGGCAGTGTCTCATTTCAGATGTGCTCTCTCCCACTGCTCTTGTGCAAAGTATAGAATAATTGGCTTTGTAAATGTGGATATTTAATACAAGGAGATGAATGTGGTGGAGGAGTGAACCAAAGCGATTTGAGTCTATCTAAATCTTTACGATTTAGTCTCAGCTGGAATATTATGCACAATTTTGGACATCAGACTTAAGATATCAAGGCCTTAAAGAGGGTACCGAGGAGCATTTTAAAAAACAAAATCATTTATGGGATATGGGCATCGCTGGTTCGGCCATCATTTATTTCCCATCTCTAGTTGCCCTTCAGAAGATGGTGGTAAGTTGCCTTCTTGAACCTCTGCAGTCCCTGAGGTGTAGGTACACCCACTGTGCTGTTTACCCAGGACAATACCAGGGATGAGGGATTTTGGTTATGTCGACAGATTGGAGACTCTGGGATTGCTCTCCAGGGAGCACAGAAGGTTAAGGGAATCCTCATCGAGTTATTAAAATTGAGAACTTTTCATAGAAGAAGTAGGGATTAACTGTTTCTATTAGCACGTAGTCAGTAACCAGATTTAAAATAATTGGAAAATTAGTAAAGGAGCTCAAAGAGCACACCAGACGGGACTTAGCTGCAGAGCTATTAAGAAAAAGGTGAACAGTTCTTTCAAAACGTCGACTGAGATATGACGGGCTGAATGGCCTCCTTTTATACTGCAAATTTCTTTCAGGAAAGTCATCTTAATTGGGCAGATTGTGATTGCATTCCGATAAAGAGCATTGCCTTAGGAAAGACTTAAGAAATCCCAGATAATGGCAACGTGCCATGTTTGCTAATTACTCTTTCTTTGCTGAAATAATTATCCTGTCAATTCAGCACACATTGTTGTGCCTCATTGCATTATATTTGAGAAGCAAGATACCCAGCTGGCTGCATTGGTGGAGACAAAGGCTGAACATGTGAACCATTAAAAATCTCATCAACTGTGAACTTGTACACTGTACACGTGTTCTTACAAAGCTGCATCAATAAGTTGAAGTTCACCAATGATCATAACCGATATTGTCTTAGTAATTTCAGGAGTAACTATTCTCTCACTGGAATGCCATTATCTATATCTCAGTTCAGTACCTCAATTAACAAGGAACTCTTCTCTATTCACTTCAGTGACAAAGAAAGGAATGTGAAAGGGAGGAAGGGAAATGTTGCCTGGAATTCTCCATTTGGGAGAATATGTTCTCCTGCCGGGGCTGAATTGTATCTGATTTGGGCTCAAATATTTTGCATGGTGAGGATTTCCAGGGATTCCCTAGCGAATCCCGCTATCAGGCTGCCATTTTGAGTTGGTGAACTGATAGCGAGGTCCAACGGCTGGGGTACCCTGCCCCGCAGTACAATTCAGCCCCAACCCCAGGATTTTCTGTGTCACCCTCTGATTGACAGATTCCACACACAGCCAGCTGACGGCACTGTTTCATTCATCTCCTTTTCGATTGGGTGGCTTTGAAATTCCCAACTTTGTTTCTTTTTTCCAATTAAGATGCAATTTAGCGTGGCCAATCCACCTAACCTTCACATTTTGGGTTGTGGGGGCGAAACCCACGCAAACATGGAGAGAATGTGCAAGCTCCACACGGACAGTGACCCAGAGCCGGGATCAAACCTAGGGCTTGGCGACAATTGGCTGCAGGGCTAACCCACTGTGCCACCGTACCACCCTTCCCAGTTGTAAAACTAACCAGTTAAGTGCTCGCATTTCCTCTTTCTCTTCGGGGAAAGCACTTAAGTCTCTTTGATGTGGTCCAGGCACTGGCAATCATATCCAGATGTTTGTAAATATTGTGGTTAGTTTCACAGCTGACTACTTGAAAGCCACTCAAGCATGGAAGGAGATCAATTAAACAATCTAGACTGCTGGATGTGTGTGGAAGCTGTTCATCACAACCCAGATAAAGCAATTCCGCATAGGTGTGAAAGAAAGGCTTGCAGATCAAATATCTGAGTAAGTTTAAACATAGCTGGCAGATTTTCTCTGTCCACAAGTTTACAGGTGGCGCTTCCTCTACCTGTGCCAGCAGAGGTGTTGCACAGGTGCGTTTTAAAGCATTGATTATTTTCACCGCCTCTGTCTGGACTGCTCTCTAGCTTCCAGGCAGGAGTCTCTCTTATGGGGGAATCCAGGCAGGGGTCTCCCTATGGGGGGTGGGCTGTTTTTGGTGGGGGGACTCTGGAATGTCTGGGTCTCTGGTGGGGGTTCTGGTGGAGGAGGAGGTCAGCAGGATTTATATTATGGGAGGGAGGGTGGCCACCTATGGACTTTTGGGGGCAACTACCTGAAATAGTTACTGCCCCTTGGCCCACCGCAAGGTCCACCATGTCAGAGCCACATTTGTAAATAACTACACCAATTCGCGCCCATGTGAATTCTGACGTAGAGGACCAGAGAATCATGAAGGCTTGGAAAATATGGGGCGGGATTCTCTCAGCCCACGCCGGGACAGAGAATCGGCGTTACAGGCGTGGACCGCGCGACACCGGTCCACAGATTCTCTGGTGAGGGAAGGATTGGCGCCATTGGCGCTGGCGTGGTCGGAGCAGCGCCAGTCGGGGGCCACTCTATGCGGCCCCCCATGGCGATTCTGCACCCGAAATGGGCTGAGCGGCCGCAAAAAAAAATCTGTGTCCCGCCGGCGCCGTCCACGTGTGGTCTTACCCGGCCACCCCACCAACCTTGGTGTCATCCGCGAACCTACTAAGTTTAAATAATGTCAGTAAATTTTCTGTTCTAATGCAACAGCTCTTCCCCAAGGAAGAGGAAGACCAACTTCCAAGGAGGTCATCAAGGAAAAGACGGGCACCTATAAGGTACACCCCGCCCACTTCGGAGAACGACCCGACGGACGACACAAAGGTGACAGACCCGGACATGAGGAGCAGGAACAAGCTCAGAGGAATGCCAGCTGGCAGGAATTCCTCGGACCTTGGGGGGGAGGGGTGTAATGACCTCCAATTGGCATTATTGGTTGGCCAATTGGAGTATGAGCTCCCTCAATGATAGCTCATTGACGGGGCCCATATAATCACCTGTGTAGGGTTTGTGAGCCAGTCTTAAGTTGACTGGACGGCTAGCAGCACTGTTTGGAGCTGCTCCTGTAATATCGTTATTGTAAATAAATATTGGTGTGGTGACGGAACTCCTGCCTCCCGTGGATTACTACAGTGGCGACGAGGTAAACTAAGAATTTTAGTCCAATTCTAAAATTCTAAGTTCTAAGCAGACACTTCAGGGCAGCGCTGAGAGATATTCTTCAGTTGAGACATTGAACAGCCTTCCAAAAACCCATAAAAAATAGTCTTAATTTTCACTGGTGTTCTACTGCTGGGTTCATCCATCCCTCAAGCAAAGCACAGTAACAGATGATTAATCTTGCGGCTGTTTATCTGACCTCACTTTGAGTGAATTGACAGATGCATTACCCATGAAACAACAATGACTATGCTTCAAAGTAACTCATTGTTCATAAAGCACTCTGAAATATAGAAAAGATGCAGAATTCAGTGCATAAGTCCAAGTCCTCTCTTTTATTTGTGATCTAGCGCTATGGTTTAAGGACTAATTGTCATTTCTCCTTCTCACACACTTAATCTACAACTGGCTGGAGTACGGGCTGCCACTTTTTCCTGCAGTGGACCATTATTGACATATTCCTGGTCGGGTCAATCAAATGAATCTTATGGACACTAACAAGTCAGCACCAGAGGTCATGGTCCTGGCATGATCGTGGGCAGCACAGTGGTTAGCACTACTGCTTCATAGTTCCAGGGTCCCAGGTTCGATACCCGCTTGGGTCACTGTCTGTGCGGAGTCTGCACATTCTCCCCTTGTCAGCGTGGGTTCCCTCCTGTTTCCTCCCACAACTGGCCTACTTTCCAGCATTTTAGGGGCCTCACGGTAGCATGGTGGTTAGCATCAATGCTTCACAGCTCCAGGGTCCCAGGTTCGATTCCCGGATGGGTCACTGTCTGTGTGGAGTCTGCACGTCCTCCCCGTATGTGCGTGGGTTTCCTCCGGGTGCTCCGGTTTCCTCCCACAGTCCAAAGATGTGCGGGTTAGGTGGATTGGCCATGCTAAATTGCCCGTAGTGTAAGGTTAATGGGGGGATTGTTGGGTTATGGGTATACGGGTTACGTGGGTTTAAGTAGGGTGATCATTGTTCGGCACAACATCGAGGGCCGAAGGGCCTGTTCTGTGCTGTACTGTTCTATGTTCTATAAGTCCAAAGATGTGTAGGTTAGGTGGATTGGCCGTGCTAAATTGCCCTTAGTGTCCAAAAAGGAGGTGGGGTTACGGGGATTCCGTGGAGGCATCGGCTCTTTCCAAGGACTGGAGCAGATTCGATGCACCGAATGGCTTCTTCTGCACTGTAAATTCTATGGACTATGAATCTCCTTCCATCCATTTTCTGCGCTAATATCTCTTAGTCGAGGAACCCAATTGCCTTTAGTTTCTTTCCTGTCCATGGTTTAAAGTTGGGGCCTGATTTTCTTTTTCAGGATGGCAGGGATTATAACCCTGCTGACTCCAAAGGCCTGATGACATTTTCTGCTTTGAGTGTTGATTGGCAGAAGGTGGGACGCCCATCCTCATTTGGCGGAAATCCCAATTTGGAGACCTCCACCCCTTCCTGGCTGGAAGGGACGCTGCAGCAACACTCCTGGGACCAATTTTTCTATTTCATCCCTTATCTATCCAGCCTAAAAGCTGAGGCTGGGTGTGAAAATGGTCTTCAGGGCCTTCCGTAGGGCAGGCGCAGGTTCCCCTGCCACAGCACCCCCCCCCCCCCCCCCACCCCCTGCCCCCCACCCCCTTCCGCCCTCCCATCACCCCCTGGGTAGGAAACAGACAATTCAGGTCCAGCTCTATTTAGTTGACAAGCGTTCGTCCAATGCTTTCTTACCAACAACGACACAAATTGACCAAATTAATTTTGAATCTGCTTTAACTCTACAAAATAGTTGTCAGTTTGGACGGAACAGAGGAGGGGACAGTTTGAGGCTGGGGGGGCGGGGGGAGGGGGGGGGGGGGAGGGGGGTGCTCAGTTTGGGAAGCCGGGCGGGGCTGGGGGGGGGGGGTTACCTCCATGAGAAGTCTGTTTCCTCTGGAACCATTTTCCTTCTGCCTCTATTTCTAAAGTCCAGAATCCCATATGCTTTCTTGACAGCTTTCTGAATTTGCCCAGTCACTTTGTGTACCGATATCCACAGTTATTATGAGTTTAAATCACCCAAATGATTCAGAAATAGTCTTTCATAGCAGAGATCATAGCAGATCCAGCTCACTGCAGACACAGACACGCCCAAGCTCTTTTCCACAAAACTGGCTTTCTCCTTTTCAAGCAGCTCACAGCAAACCAGCCAGGCACGTTTCAGCTGCTCTTTCTCAAAACTGAAACCTAAACACTGCAAAATGGCTGAACTAAAAAGCCAGCTCTGACATCACTTCAGTAATATGAGCTGCTCCACTTCCTAAAGGTATATTGCTTAAACATCCATTTCTTAAAGGTACTCTCACATGACAAATTTATGTCAAGGATAGCAGTTGTTCTAATTCTGTCCCCCATAGAATGCTACTGGAGATCTTTCTCCAGCCCCAAATCGACCATGCATCAAAACACCATGTTTCCTTTCACTCAGCCAGCTTCATATTCATGCGGTCATTTTCTCTTTTATTGTAACTGCTTCAAATCTACAGTTAAGGCTGTGACATTTTATTAAATGCTGTTTGAAAATCCATGGGCGAGATTCTCCGCACTCCCGAGAATAGCGTGGCTCGTAAAATTTTACGGCCACTCTGTTCCGACGCACTCCCGCTATTCTCCCCCCCCCCCACGCCCGACTCCCGATACGAATCGCTGCCGCCGTTTTTTTACGGCCGGCAGCGATTCTCAGCTGATGGATGGGCCGAGTTCCCAGCCCTTTACGGCTGTTTTTACGAACGGCAAACACACCTGGTCTGGCCGTTTGTAAAAACGGCCGTAAACTCTCGATTTTAAAACCATGGCACCGATTGTAATCAAGGGTGCCATGGGCCCGCGATCGGTGGGCACCGATCGCGGGCAGCGGGCCCGATGCCCGCGCACTCTTTGTCCTTCCGCCGCCCCGCAGTATCCATTCGCGGGGCGGCTGAGGGGCACCCGGCCCGCGCATGCGCGGGTTTCGCGCAAATGCGCGATGACGTCATCCGCGCATGCGCGGGTTGGAGTCTTCCAATCCGCGCATGCGCGGCTGTCGTCATATGACGCGTCAGCCGGCGCTAACTCTGGCAAGCGGGCTTAACGAAATTCGTTAAGCCCGCGATGCCGGAGTTTAGGCGTCGGGCTGCTAGCCCCGACCGGGGACCAGAATCGGTTCCCGGTCGGGAAGGGGGGGGCTGGCATCAAACCCGCCCGGATTTGACGCCAGCTTTACGATTTCTCCCCATATGGGAGAATCGCGCCCCATGTACATCACATCAACCTCATTACCCTCATCAATTCTCTGTTATCTCATCAAAAAACTTAATTTTAAATGACTTGTCTTTAACATCCATGCTTGCTTTCCTTAATTAATTCACACTTGTCCAAATGCCTCATCCAACCCCTCCCCCCCCCCCCCCCCCAACCACCCCCCACCCCAGATTACACCTTTGAAAAGCTTTTGCACCATTGAGGTTAACTTTATTAGCTTTTGTTGCTGTGTTGATTGAAATACCATTTTAACATCAAGAGTGTAATGTTTATCATTCACCAGCTCTCTGGAGCCATTCCCGTAACTAAGGAGGATGGGGAGACTGTGGCCGGTACCTGCACAATTTTGACCTTAATATCTCTGAGCATCCGATCTTCCGGCGGGATATTCCAGTTCCGCCGACAGCAAACCCCCGCCCCCATAGTAGGGGGTGGATTCAATGAAAAATTTGGAACAGCCTACGGCGGGCTGTTTCCTTCACCCAAGAAACATTGCCGTGGCGGGGAGGCCAGAGAATCTTACGCACCATCTCAACTATCTCCTCTATCACAATGATTTTACTTCCTTGGTAAAGACAAATTCAAAGTCTTCAATTCGTACCTCAGCCGTGCCCACCACATCCACATGTAGGTTTCCATTGTCGTCCCAAATTGGCTCCATCCCTCCTCCTATTACCTTTGCACAATTTCTCTTCCGCAGAAAGGTTTTTGGATTCACTTTTATGTAATCTGCCAGTCTCTTCTCATACTCCCTCTTTGACCTCTTATTTCCTTTTTCACTTCAAGTCTGAACCTTCTGTATTCAGCCTGGATCTTACGTATATCACCAGGCTACATCTGCAATCTGCTCCGTAAACCAGACAATGAGTATTCTTTCATCAATATACAGCTAGAAATTACATAATGAAGCTTAAAATCAATGTGTACTGTACGTTCACTGTTTTCTGCATTAAGGAAGTGAGAACATTCATCGGTTCTGGAATGAGACAATGATCTGCAGCACAGTAGCACAAGTGGATAGCTCTATGGCTTCACAGCGCCAGGGTCCCAGGTTCGATTCCCCGCTGGGTCACTGTCTCCCCGTGTGCTCCGGGTGCTCCGGTTACCTCCCACAGTTCAAAGACATGCAGGTTAGGTGAGTTGGCCATGATAAATTACCCTTTGTGACTAAAAAGGTTAGGAAAGGTTATTGCGTTATGGGGATAGGGTGGAAGTGAGGGCTTAAGTGGGTCGGTGCAGACTCCATGGGCCGAATGGCCTCCTTCTGCACTGTATGTTCTATGTTCCATGTAAAAAGGAAAAGCCTGGAATAAATGTGAAATTGAAAATCCTCAGGCACAAACCCGGAACACCATGTCCCTTTTCCATAAATGCCGACTGGCCTACTTTCCAGCATTTTAGGGGCCTCACGGTAGCATGGTGGTTAGCATCAATGCTTCACAGCTCCAGGGTCCCAGGTTCGATTCCCGGCTGGGTCACTGTCTGTGTGGAGTCTGCACGTCCTCCCTGTGTGTGCGTGGGTTTCCTCCGGGTGCTCCGGTTTCCTCCCACAGTCCAAAGATGTGCGGGTTAGGTGGATTGGCCATGCTAAATTGCCCGTAGTGTACGGTTAATGGGGGGATTGTTGGGTTACGGGTATACGGGTTACGTGGGTTTAAGTAGGGTGATCATTGCTCGGCACGACATCGAGGGCCGAAGGGCCTGTTCTGTGCTGTACTGTTCTATCTATTTTCTCTTTTAATTGTAATAAACTCTAAACTCATGTTCCAGGTTGATCTTTATACAAAAGGATATTCCAGCTCTCGCTCTAACAACTGATTAAGCCAACCAATTCAGACTGAGGCCTTTCATCACACAAATAGATGTTTTACTGTAAGAATAACACCATTGCAGCTTGCAGTGAGGAGTGATCAATATTAGCAACGTTCAGTCTTTGAATTTGACAGGTCGTCGATACACTTGTGAGGAATTTGCAAGCTATTAAACTGAATAGCAAGGTTGTCCTTGAACATGATGGGCAATTATTTGCAGGAATCTTGGCTTTTTTCAATTCCACAAGGTAATGGTAATGTGGACTGTCTGGAACCTTTCGTTAATTAGTTCAGTGAAGTCTGATTGTGTAATGGACGTGTCTGTGTGTTACTGGTGGCAGGGACTGTTCAGAAAGAAAGGCCCGTTTGAGTATTAATTATCTTCCATGACTAAAATTGAATCTTCCTATTCTGGGGCAGTCCCTCAGCGTGAGGATGACGTTCTTCCACTCCTCGCTGCCTGAAAAGTCCAATCGTGGAACCGCAGACTCTGCCACAGGTTTGGCATGAGATGCGTGGCTGGGATATGTGATGTTCCTTGTTTAATTCTCCAAAATAGCTAAAAGAGATACTGTTTACAAAGAACATCAACCTATGTATTTACACAAAACTAGTTTATTTGACATTACTTTAAATGGTTTGCCCACTCTACTGAGTAATAGCTAACAAAATAACAGTATTCGATCTTTGTTACAGTACTCTATTATTTCTTTCTAATGAGCCAACAATCTACCTCAACCTCACACTATCCTTCTCCATAAGCTTCTCTCAGAATGCTTAGAGATGCAGCTTTTTATAAGATTACTCAGTGATGCCATCTAGAGTTGAGATACATGAACATCATCTTGTTAACCATTCACTCTCCTCAGATTATACATATCATCACAGGATGCTCTGAATTTTGCGCTCTCATTCTGATGTTTGCACTTTGCCTCGGCGTGCTCCACCCTATGATGCTCGAGGTGATTGGCGCCTCGGTGGATGCTTTTTCTCCAGCTTAGGTTTTCTAAAGCAAGCGATTCCCACGCTGCAGCTCCTCACGCCCGGTCGCTGCAACTCCTCCCGCCCGGGTCGCTGCAGCTCCTCAAGCCCGGTCGCTGTAGCTCCTCCCGCCCGGTCGCTGCAGCTCCTCCCGCCCGGTCGCTGCAGCTCCTCCCACCCGGTCGCTGCAGCTCCTCCCGCCCGGCCGCTGCAGCTCCTCCGCCCGGTCGCTGCAGCTCCTCCCGCCCGGTCGCTGCAGCTCCTCCCGCCCGGTCGCTGCAGCTCCTCCGCCCGGCCGCTGCAGCTCCTCCCGCCCGGTCGCTGCAGCTCCTCCCGCCCGGTCGCTGCAGCTCCTCCCGCCGGTCGCTGCAACTCCTCCCCCCGGCCGCTGCGCATCCTCAGCCCGGTCGCTGTGCAGCTCCTCTCCGCCCGGTCGCTGCAACTCCTCACCCGCCCGGTCCGCTGCTACTGCTCCCTCCCCCGCCCGTCCGCTGTACGCTCCTCCCGCCGGTCGCTTGCAGCT